>NC_089490.1:310965102-311268132 GCF_036850765.1 Saccopteryx bilineata
ATACCAAAATCCTCCCCCTCCACACACTCACTTGCCCATTTTGGATACCCAACTGAAAGTGTAGATTATAGTCCCAGCTCCTGTTAGCTACATGACTTCAGATTGGTCACCCAGCAGGCTTTTTCAACCACCTTCTCTCTGATAGTCTCCAAGTACAGAGGCTACAAATGCTGAATTCTCACTTCCTAGCCTTCTTTGTGGTCAGGGTCCTATGAGATATGTGGGGAAATCAGCTGGAGGCATTCTGGATAAGAATTTCATCTCTGAAAAACAGAGACAATCTGATAAAGAACTGTTATCAAAATATACAAAACAACTCTTAAAACTCGATGATAAAAAAAAGAGATTTAATTTTAAAATAGGCCTAAGACCTTAACATACACCTCACCGAAGAAGATATATAAATGGCAAATACACATATTAAAGATGCTTCACATTATATGTCATCAGGGAAATGCAAATTAAAACAATAATGACATACCATTACATGCCTATTAGAATGGCCAAAATCCAGAACACTGACATCAAATGCTGGTGAGGATGTGGAGCAATGGGAACTCTCACTCACAGGCGGGAATGCACAATGGCACAGACACTTTGGAAGGCAGTTGGGCAGTTTCTTACACAACTAACCGTACTTTTTTTATATGATCAAGCAATTATACTCCTTGGTGTTTACTCAAAGGAATTGAAAACTTATATCCACACAGAAGCCTGCACACAAATGTTTATTAGCATCTTTCTTCATAATTGTTAAAATTTGGGAACAACCAAGATGTCCTATATAAGCTGTGGTATACCCAGATAACGGAATAGTATTCAGCACTAAAAAGACAGAGCTATCAATCCATGAAAGATACAAAGAAACTTTAAATGTATATCACTAAGTGAAAAAAGGCAATTTGAAAAGATTACACACTCTATGGTTCCAACTATATAACATTCTGGAAGAAGGCAAAAGTCATCATACATTTGTCCAAAACCAAAAATGTACAACACTAAGAGTGAACTGTAATGAGAACTATGGTCTTTGCATAATAACATGTTAATGGAAGTTCATCAATTATAACAAATGCACCACTCTGTTGAGTAACACTAATAATGGGGGAGAGGCCATGCATGTGGGTCAGGGAAGTCTCTGTACCTTTCGTTTAATTTTGCTGTGAACCTAAGATTGTTCCAAAAAAACTTGTATTTTATTTCTTAATAAGAAACAAACAAACAAAAACACAGATAAAAGAGAAAAATGCCCATTCCCTAGTCAGCTAGCAAGACTGAACCCCACAGAAATCCTCAGCATGTACTGCCTCCCAACCTTACCTTAGTGTTCATTCCAAAATGTCACATGTCTCTGAAGACTCTACAGAGATGTGAGGTGTGAGGATGATCCCAAAGCCTTACAGTTGATGAGACCAGCGTCCAGAAGCCCCTTCCTGACCAACACTGCCCCATCAGATCCCTTGCTGAGGGGGGTTTACAAATCCCTGTGCTCTGCTACAGAAGACGACCGTCCAAGGCTCAGTGTTGCTCCTGCCAGGCTCCGTGCCATGGAGAAGCCACACTGCGGAGCAGGCGGCGGAGGTGCCTGAGGACACACAGCCTAGGCAAGCTTCACCCTTCCTGTTACCTCAGCCCCAGAGGGCGCCTGGCGTCTCTCCTAAAAACATGGCCCCAGCTTCCACACAGGAAGCCAGTGCTGCAGTGGCACACCCAGACCCACTCCCTCCAGGCATCTCTCTGACCGGAGAAGCCAGGCTAAGGTCCTTCTGCCCATTGCTACTCCAGCGGGGGGCGCTGTGTCAGAGTACATCTTCCCTGGGAAACCACATCCCAATAAGCGTCTTATCTTTGGACTTAACACATTTTAATTTTTTCATGTAATTACTCATCTGTCTCTCCCACTAGACTGTAGACTCCTAGAATGCAGGGGCCTCTTAATACTCGTGTTTATGTCTGCAGGCACTGGCACTGGTCCACAGAAACCTCTCAGTTAAAACCGTTGAATTGACAAACTACCCCTAAGATACTTTCAGATTTGTTTTAGCTTCTCACCAGCCTCTCTTCATTCACCCAGTCAGTGGCCCCCTTGCGGAGAAACAGTCAGGAAGCAAGAAAGAGGGCAAAGAAGACCTCAAAAAAGTCATCCCCTCAAGCACATTCTTGTTAATAATATATATAAGCTCCATGAACCCACCTGGCAGAGCTGCCTAGAATAATTCAGCTTCAACCTTCTCATGCCTACAGCTCTGAGCTCTGGAGCTATCAGAGACCAAGGCCACAACCAGTCATGGCTTCCAGCTCCAACTAGGCCCAAAGAGCCAGCGGCTTAGATTTCCCTGGTGAGAAGCCTCTTCTCTGGACATGCTCTTCCAAGCCCCCTCCTCCACACTTCTGAAACTTTTAAAACATTATGTCTCATTGCACCAAGAAACTAGAAGCTATTGAGGAGAACTTTCTCAACTTCTTGCCAACTAACTAATCTTTACTCACATCTTTCCCTTCCTCTTTCCCTCTCATTACAGTCAAGAGGAAATCCTTCTTCTATCTGAAACTAATCACTGCACTAAGCCCTGGCCCCTTCTTCAGAAGCTTGGTATCTCTATTATCTGTAACATCCTTGAAACTTCTGCTTCTCATGTTTCAATGGGTCATTCCTAGTGGCCTGTAGTCTCATCAAGTTACCTTCATCATTAAAAAAATAATAATAATAACAACTCAGACAAACCAACAAAAATTCCCATTCACCTTGGTTTTTACCCAGATACGTTAAAAACTTATGTCCACACAAAACCTGCACATGGATGTTTACGGCTGGTTTATTCATAACGGCCAAAACTTGGAAGCAATCAAAATGTCCTTCTATGGGTGAAAGGGTTAATACACTGTGGTACATCCAGACAACGGAATATTGTTCTGGTGCCAAAATGAAATAAACTATCAATTCATGTAATGATATTAAGGGACCTTAAATGCATATTACTAAGAGGAAGAAGCCAATCTGAAAAGGCTACATACTATATGATTCCAACTATATGACATTCTGGAAAAGACAAAACTATGGAAATAGTAGAAAGATCATTGGTTGCCAAGGGATAGGGAAAGAGAGATGAACAGGCAGAACACAGAGGATTCTAAAAGCAATTAAAACACTCTTTACGATACCATAATGACAGATACAAGTCATTATACATTTGTCCAAGCCCAGAGGAGGTACATCAGAATGAATCATCATGGAAATGACAGACTGTGGGTGATGATGATGTGTCAGTGCAGGTTTATCAACTGTGACAAATGTGCTACTCTGGTGCGGGATGATGACGATGAGGCGAGTATGCGCATGGGCTGGCAGGGGGTACATGGTAAATCCCTGTACCTCCCCTCAATTTTACTGTGGCCGTAAAATCGCTTTAAAAAATAAACCCTATTAAAAGTGTTTTTAATATCCTCATTGAACCCTCATTTGCAATTAACAGATAAGCCAGGCATTAAAATAATTACAGATTTTGACTGGCTATGTTATGAAAGAATAAAAAATAAGATGGACTGAGATAACAGAGAGAATGTGCACATCGTGTAGACTCCCAGTAGCCTGGGTCCTTTGACAGTCATCCTTTGTTGTAAATGAGCTGTTAACAAACTGCTGTAGATCTTAGCCTTCAGTGAATTCATTAGTCTGAGATAGTATCTTACGTCTGATTCCCTTCTGTCCCTACCAAGAATGATTTTCTGGCTTCCCAAAGTGAAAGATCAAATTCCGGAACTGGTAGTATATAATATGTATTTAGTAGTTATTCTCTCAATCAACTTTCAGTAGATGAATGACAGACAAATGTTGACTGGTCCTCCTGTAAAACATACTGACTATTGGCCACAGCCCGCTGAACGTTGTCAATGAAGCTCTTAGCCCAGTCTCATTAATACACACTCTCCCAGTTAACTATATAATTATGTTTTGCATAAAACACAAGCAACTGTTTACATATTTTAATTAAACATTATTTTACATATTTTATATAAGCATGTATATACATACTTATACTTTTATATTATAAACTGATTAAATATGAATATGAAATTAGTTTCTTAAAATGAACTCAAATACTTTAGAAAACTATTATAAAGTTGAGTTATTAAAAATTGCTAGTGGCCTGACCTGGTGATGGTGCAGTGGATAGAGTGTCAGCTTGGGATGCAGAGGACCCAGGTTCAAAACCCCAAGGTCGCCAGCTTGAGCATGGGCTAATCTGGCTTGAGCGTGGGCTCATCCGGCTTGAGTGTGGGGTCACTGGCTTGAGTGTGGGATCATAGACATGACCCCATGGTTGCTGGCTTGAACCCAAAGGTTGTTGGCTTGAAGCCCAAGGTCGCTGGCTTGAGCCCAAGGTCGCTGGGCTTGACAAAGGGGTCACTGGTTTGGCTGCAGCCCCAGGTCAAAGCACATATGAGAAAGCAATCAGTAAACAACTAAAGTGCCTCAACTACAAGTTGATGCTTCTCATTTCTCTCCCTTCTTATCTGTTTGTCCCTATCTGTCCCTCTCTCTATCTCTCTCTCCTGTCTCTGTCTCTCTCACTAAAAAAAAAAAATTCTGGTGAGTTGGGCATAGATGAGGAATTTTTAAAAGGTTGGAGGGGGATTATAAAAATTTAGAAGTGTTCTACACACAGACTGTGTCCATTTTACAGAAATTAAAAGTGGAAGTCACAGATGACTCACTGTGGGTATGGTTATACAAGAAAGACAGCGCTTAACTCCAGAATGATGTACTCAGACTCAAAAGCTTTGGTTTTTGTGTCAAAAGATCAGCAAATAAATTCACATTTGCATGTTGCAAGGAAACCTATGAACCATATGGTATGCTGCCTCAGTTTCATCACTTTTTCAGTCAGCTGTTGGTCTTGAACGTGTAGGATGTGCACCTGCGCTGGGTCCTGCCCAGTGGCCCTGACCTCCCTCAGGTAAGACTACCAGCTTTCCCGAGTTACTGCAAGTTGGGTCAAGAGGCTTTTATAATTAGATGCTGACCTTCAATTATGCCACAGCAGTTAGGCTATACCAATTATGACATGCAATAGTTATTCAATAAATGACTGCTGGAGGAATAAATGATTACTGGACTAATGAATAATAACAGAATAAGGATTTGGAGGTTTTTCCAAAGTCCATCTCATCTCATCCCCTACGACTAGCCTAAACTGGTTCATCTAAGTGTTACTGTTTTCTTGTAAAAATCCATTAGGGAAGAAGAGATGAAAATTATCCTTGCTTTACAGATACAATGACCTTTCACCTAATATATCAATTCAAGATGCAAGTCTCTCTCAGCTCACCTGCTCTAAATGACATGGTGGGCATTACTTATTGTCCAATCTGCTTTGGTTTCCCCAGATCCTGCTAAGTAATTCATTCCTTAAACACGCATTAGGTGCTGGCAGTGTGCCAGGCACTGTGCTGAGTGTTGGGGATATGGCAGGACCCAGGACAGGTACAACCTCATCTATCAAAACGTCCTACTCACAAAAGCACAAAAATATAGGAAGGTTTTTATTTATGTTCTGAAACAACATATCTGTAGGCAAGGCCAAGACTAGGGTGAGGGAAGTAAGGCAGCCAGGGTACAAAGTTTAAGGAGGTGTCACTCTCAGGTTCTCAGGCCTGACCTTGAGAGTGATGTACATCCCCTGTACAGTGGTACCTTGAGGTACAAATAGACCAACATACAAATTTTTTAAGATACGAATTGCGACTCGGTCCGTATTTTTGTTTGAGATCTGAGCGAAAGTCCGAGATACGAGTTGTGATTCGGGAAGCTGCCGCTAGCTGGTACGTTGGCGCATGGGTCCAGTATCGGCAGTTTGATATATGAGTTGACTGACTTATGAGCTCTGTTACAGAACGAATTAAATTCATATCTCAAGATACCACTGTAAATTCAAACACTGAGCACCTTGCTCATCTTGATGGTAGATTTCCCTCCCTTTTGCTAGCTTTCTTGTTCTCTCCTGGACTATGTTTAGTGTTCTGTAGCCAAGCTCCCAGAATCCGTTCCTTCAATTCATTCACAGCCCACTCTGGGCCCTTGTTTCCACATATGTGTGAGGTATATTTTGACATAGTTGGCACCTGAGAGTAGATCTTAAAGGTTTGTTTTACCATAAAATTATCAACCTTACTGCTCTTTTGTAAAAAAGAGATTACTGTCTATTGTATCTTTCACTAAGAAATTAGCAAACAAACCTGAGAGTAATGAATAACCGTGTTGTACTATGAGGTGTAGACAGGTTTCAACAAATAAAGATATGTATACATCTTTGAGTTTAAAAATGCTAGGAACAATCTTTCTGGAAGAAAAAAATCTACTGGGAGGCAGGATAAAGCAGTAGTAGAATTTAATAGTAAAAATGTCAGTTCAATTTCAAATTCCAGCATTTGCTAGTTAGATTAAAAAATGAGTAAGGCTGACCAAGTGGTAGCGCAGTGGATAGAGCATCAACCTGGGATGCTGAGAACCCAGGTTTGAAACCCAAAGGTTGCCAGCTTGAGTGCAAGGTTGCCGGCTTGAGTGTGGGATCATAGACATGACCCCTTAGTTGCTGGCTTGAGCCCAAGGTCACTGGCTTAGGCCCAAGGTTACTGGCTTGAGCAAGGGGTCACTGGCTCAGCTTGAGCCCCCCAGTCAAGCCATGTATGAGAAACAATCAATGAACAACTAAAGTGACGCAACTGTGAATTAACACTTCTCATCTCTCTCCCTTCCTGTCTGTCTGTCTCTCTCTCTTTCTCTCACTAAAGAAAACAAAGAGTAAGATAGAATCCCTATCAACAAGAGACAGACATCCAACAGGAAGGTAATAAACAGGTAATAACAGGTAATAGATGATTACTGCACAGTGAAGCAAGCCCAGTGCTGGACACAGTTGCAGCCTAAGGAGCACAGAGGATGGAGCCTGAGGGCAGAGAAGGAGGACGGTGTCTGAACAGAGGTTTAGGTAGCAATAGCAATGAGCCAGGGGAGAAGCAGGGGAGAGCATCTAGTCAGAAGGGACCTCAGAACTGTGTTAAATCTGTACGTATTGGAAGACTAGAAGATTGTTAGTGGAAAGTTAATATAAAGATACACAGAAAAATAAGAGACATGAAAGCATCTCTATGGCAAGATAGTCAGACCTCATTTGGAACATTCAAGAATCAACACAATTCTTTGTGCTCGGTTATCCTGTGTTCTCTTAGAATTGGCTCCACTGCCCATTATTCTGATGAACCATTACACTGGTGATTCTCTCTCTCTCTCTCTCTCTCTCTCTCTCTCTCTCTCTCGTGCCACTGAGTTTCTGTCTGCCACCACCTTCTCCTTGACTTCTTATCATGCCAGTGTCTGCTGATTCTCCGTTTGTTGCATTCAAACTAACTGGGAGTGAAATTCTATTAGCCAGCCCCTGCCCAATATAGAGCAGCTCTTGTGCTTGTGCCAGGTCGCAGTGAGGCTGCTTGTCAGTGGTGAATGTGTGTCAGCTGCCTGTTCCTGGAGAAGTCATCTGCATGCAGAGTGGCGGGGTCACGTAGATAAAGCACACTACACACAAACAGGTTTGTTCAGGTGCTCTTCCTCAGAGCCCGAGCAAAGGCACTGGGGTGCAAAGCAGTTCTGCTTAGTTCTGCAAGCTGCCTGGCCATGCTGGAAAGTACAACAGGAAGAAGGACTATTTAGGGAATTAGACTGGCCAGGCCCTGGGGCTGGGGAGGGTGTGTTCAGGTTTGGGATAAGCAGGGATGAATTTCAGTGTACAACTCATGATATGCATGAATATCACACTTCTGCAGGGACTTTAAATCAATTTAAATCCAGTGTTGAAACCCCCCCCCCTTTAAATGGTGACAGAAAATTCAGTCTCGGTAGATTTGGGGATTATGCAAACATCCCAGGGTCTTCTGCAAAACTGATGCATAGAAAGGGCTCCCCCTGGACTCTGGTCATTGATCCACACAGGGAGCCACCAAACGCCTAGTGCTTGCCACCACAACCCTCCTCTCTTTTTGCTGAAGGCAGACCCTGACTCCTCCTCGCCTAGTGGGTCATGGACTCTGAAAAAGAGCAAACCTGCTGCCCTTTTGTGTACAGACAGGCTCCTAACATGGGTGCTCCCCTCCCGGAACCCCAGTTCAGACCACCACACCCCAGCCCCTCCATCAGCTGTGCAGGGTCACGTGATGGAACTAGGGTTTTCATAGGACCATCTGTCCCATTAGAGAATCCATTTATGAAATAACAGCCTGGCTTAATGTAATGAATCGTGTGATAACACATCTAAAGGGATGCAGAGGGGAGCTGGGTGTTCAGACAGAAATGTAAGTGATGACAGGGCAGAGAATGTCACTTTTCTGGGCAGGCAGCGTGCCGCGGCCACGATGGGACCTCGTCACTGACAGATACGGGACAAGGACAGCAGAGAGTGAGTGGCCCAGGGGAGACATGAGGAGATGGACAAGGCAGGAGTGCATCTCTCAGGGCTGATTTGGCAGAAAAAAAGACAGCCATATTTCGATAAGAGCTTTAGAGCAAATAAAAAATCAGCTTTCTGGCTGAAACAGAGGCAGAAAAACTGCATATTTGGAATATGTTTTCCCTAAAAGAAGAGAGAATCCTCGGGGAAAAGGACAGAGAAAAGCCTAGCAAAACAGGTCAACATCGAGTCACCATCATAAGAGCCTTCTCCCTTTCTGCACCACGGAGGCTTCATTGCAAGAAGCCATCGGAGACCCAGGAGTGCCCTCACCTGCTGTGTGACCACCTGTGACAACCTTACACTTGCTAAGCCTCAGTGTCTTGACTATAAAATAGGAATAATAATACCTGCCTCACTGGGTAGCTGTAATCTCTAAAAAGCAAGGCCACTATCTACTGTATCATTCTAACTATGTAATATTCTCAAAGAGGCAAGCTGTAGAAACAGTAAAAAGATCAACAGTAGTTGCCAGAGGTTGGGGGAAGGGAGGGTGAAGAAGTGAACAGGTGGAACACAAAGGATTGTTAAGGCAGTGAAACTATACTGTATGATGCTATAATAGTGGCTATATATATTGAACATTTGTCCAAACCCACGGAATGTACACCACCAAGAGTGAACCCCAACGTACACTATGTACTTTGAGTGGTAAAGAGGTACCAGTGTCTGTTCATCGATTGTAAGAAATGCACCACTCTGGTGAGGGGTCTGGATGATTGTAGGGAATCACCCATCTAATCTTGAGCCTTCTATGACTTGGATTGGGGAACTTTAGTTAAAAGCCCTGAGTGAATGCCTCTTGGATGCAAACACCAAGAAACTGTGTGAGTAAACTTTGTGCAGACCCAAAGGAATGCATGTGAAGGGCTTTAGAAAATTAGCCTAGAGGTTCTAGATTGCCCCTTCCTTTGTGCTTGTTAATTAGCAAAAGAAAAAGAATGTACTGACTAAATTAGTCCTTTCTCCATGTCAGCCAAATGGCTGTTAGTCATTCTTCCCCTTGTCACCTGATCTCCCTCCCTTATAATCTTGTTATTTCTGTTCTGCTTCTGATCAATAAAAGCCGAGGGAGAAGGAAATTCAGGAGGTCTTCTTTGCCTCCCTTGGCAAGCCTCCCCCTCTTCCTCTTGACATACATAAGTTTGTGTCTTGAGGAGGTTTCTTCCACGTGACACTGCTAGTTCCCAGCGGGCTAGAGTACTACAGATGATGAGGGAGGTTGTGTGTGAGTAAAGGTTGCGTGTGGGTAAGGAAAGCAAATATAAGGGAAGTCACTGTGTTTTTCTTCTATTTTGTTGTGAACTTAAAACTGCTCTAAAAATAAAGTTTATCAAAAAAAAAAAAAAGAAGAAGAAGAAGAAGCCAAAGTTAGGGTCACCAAGCTCATTAGCAAGTTAGCATGAAATGCTCTCTCTGTGCGCATGCACTCATGTCTGACAGGCCCAGAGCGGTCCCTCATTGTCCCCATGCCAAAACTGCACATCACTGAACAGGCTATGGACTCTCTTCCCGTGGCTTCCTCGGGTCACACCGTTTCTTGGCAGGTTCAGGTGGCGGGAGCAGCCTCAGTCAGCCCCAGGCCCCCACTCCTTCCACCGTGCTGCATTTGAGATGTCTTGGAGATGGCTCCTATCCACACCAGCCTGGTGCCCACCCTGTGCTTCCCTTCCTAGTGTCTCTAAGACCTGCCTAGATGTGCCAGCCCTTCTTTTGCTAATGTCTCCCTATTCGTCCCCCCTACCCTTGCCACCCCCACAACTGCCTCAGAGACCACACATCCCTCCCCTGGTCACTCTGCCTATGCTCATGAATGTGTCCAGATGGGCCAGACTCCATTGAACTCATATCAACCCATGCTTTCTGCCCTGAGCTCTTCAGCACCATCATTCTGATATAAATTTCTCTCTGGAAAAAAAGAATAGTAGCATCACTATTGAACATCTATTAGACACCAGGCACTTATATATATATATTTTTTTTTTTTCTCATAGTAGAATTTGCACTATAGTTTTTTTTTTCTTTCCTTTTCTTTTTCTTTTCTTTCTTTTTTTTTTTAACTTAAGCTATAAGTCAAAAACAGTATTCCTATTTTTCAAGTGAAAATTTTTGGAAAAAAAATTAAGGTCCAGAAGGCTGAATTCCTAGTTAGTATTTGTAGGAGTCAGGATTCAAAGCAGATCAGTCTAACTCCAGAGTCCGAGTTCCACTCCACCATCGAAGTTCTCATAATTAAAATGCTGTTTTTCTGACTCTACTTTCCTCCCTGTCCTAATCGGTAAAAGGATTTCTCCTCATGCCCAGACATAGGATGAGGGCACTTCAGTTTCTCATTCTTCATTTTGGGTCAATCTTTAACTTCATTCCCTCAACACATGGTGTCAGACATTTCCTCTGAACTTCATCACAGCCTACCTTCCTCTGTGACATCCTCTCTCATCGTCCCCAAGGTTTCCAACATCCCTGCTGACAATGACTCCTCATTCCTTAGGCTCTGAGTTTCTCTACAAAGCTAGTGACCTCCATCTCTTCTCAACCACAGGAACCTTCGAGGACCTATGAATTTCATAGCCCAGTGGTCAGCAAACCGCGGCTCGCGAGCCACACGCAGGAGATGCGCAGCTCTGCATCAGCTAAATCGCAGCCCTGGGCGAGGAGCCTCGGGAGAGTCCACACATGCGCATCTCTGTCGCTTCTGCTGGCCTAAACCCACTGCTGCCAAAGAACCCGGCAGCAACCTCCTGTTGATATGTGGCCCTGTTGACTAGTGAGTTTGCCGACCACTGCCCTAGACCTCTCATCCCTCCTAACAGCTGTAAAGCATCCCACCATGTGTATAAGCCTGTACTGTCCCCTTTCCTGGTCCTTTACTTCACCTTCTAGCCCCTTGTGACCTCCATTTCCCTGCCTATACTAGCTTCCGAGTCTGCCAGTGCCTCGCAGGGTCCATTCAGCCATATCCCACAGGGAGTCACTTCAACAATGCACTCATTCCATTATAGATTCCATCAGCCATCCGATCACAGCCCTTCCACAGCTAAGCAACCCCCTCTTTCCCAAGACTTTCTCCAGAATATATTGACAGTTTGCAAAGTAGGGCTAGATTAACAAAATGACCGTGAGCCAGTTTCAAGGTAAATCAAGCACATATTATACCAACTCCAGCAGGGTCCCCATTTCTGCTGAGAACCCTTCCACTCGGGTCTCAGCCCTCTCTCCCTGGACTGGAACTTTTCATAACAACCACCTCCTGTTTCCCTTAGCCTCAATTCCAAATGTGCCACCTCACTTGTTATAGTTCATTTTACTTTCACTGGGGAGATTGTTAACAATGTAATGTGATTTAATTCCCTCAGCAATCTCACTCTCTCCTTAAAATGTCTCAGAACTCCTTTCCCTTTCTTATCTGAGAAGCATCCTGCTTCTTTGCCAAAACTACCACGTCCACCTGTGCTTCATTCCATTTACTCTTATCTCCTCCAGCACCTCATTTTATCTGTGGTTCGTCTCTCCTTCCATCCTTCTCTCCACTATGTGATTCCTTTGTACTATGTCCACAAACAATATGGTCTTCCTAGGCTAAACCAGCACTTCTGGAAGGGCCATATGTACACTCAGGAGCCACTAATGACCATCACAAGACGGGCACTGTGTTTGATGCTAGAGAGACAGAGAGAAATGGGGTTACTCCCACTCTTGAGGAGCTCAAATTCCAGGATGAGACACAAATAAAGATAAATTCTAGGCAAGAAATAAGTACAGGATTATGTAGGATAACAGATGAAAGACACCTGAGCTTAGTCTGAGTCAGTTAGGAATATGTTCTACAGAAATCAAAGATAACTGATCAATACATTCCCCAGACACCATTTCTTTCAGGTCCAATCAGAAGCCCAGGAAAGGCAATCCCGGGTTGGCATGACAACCCGCCAGTGTCATCAAGGACCTAGGCTCTTTCCATCTTCCTGCCTCATCATCCTCACATGGCCTTCAGTTCCACAGTCTCACTGCAGGGTTGTAAAATGGCTACTCCAGATCTCTTTTATACTTTCCAGAAAGGAGAAATGGACAAGAATGAAGGAACAAAGGACTCCTTTGACAGACTCAGCTTTTTTATTTGGAAATGAATGCTTCCTGTAGTGACTTCTGCCAAAAACATATTGCCCACAGCCAACTACAAGGAAGATGAGGAAGTTAAGTGGTTTAATACAATGGAAAAAACAAATAAGAGTTGGCAAAAACTCAGGAAGTAGAGAAGAAAAAACAATAGATGCAGAAGGAATCACTTATATGAGGTAAGAGACTGCAGGGTTTGTTTAAGAATTGGCAAGTGGAGCTGGAAGAATCAGAAGGGACCATGGGAGAGGTGATGTGGAAAAGGCAGGCAGGGCTGGGACATGCAACACCTCAAGGTCAGGCAATGGCTCAGGACTTCGTCCTGATGGCCCTTGTATCATTGATGATTAGATTTATATTTTAGAAAGATCATTCTTTATACAGGGTAGGGAATGAATTTTAGGAGTGCATAATTGGAGGAAGAAAAATCTTTAAAGTGGCTGTTTCAAAGATAATGGTAAGGAATAATAATATATGCTAGTGGGACAGAAAGATGTGAGCAGAATCTGGGGGTATTACAGGGCCCATCTCCCCAGAAAGGATTGTTTTCATCACTCTACCCTAAATAACAGCTGTGTTGGACTGTCTGTTAGTAGTTCCTCTCGTCTCACTCTCACTTGTATCACAGGACTGTAAGACTGGGAACTACGTTTTCCAGACTAACCATGTAATTAAGGTTCCAAGGTTATATCTTTTTTTTTTTTTACAAAAATTTTAACAAGTTTTTAAGACTTTATTTATTCATTTCAGAGAGGAGAGAGCAAAAGAGAAGGGGGAGGAGCAGAAAGCATCAACTCCCATATGTGCCTTGACCAGGCGAGCCCAGGGTCTCGAACTAGTGACCTCAGTGTTCCAAGTCAAGACTATCCACTGCGCCACCACAGGTCAGGCCCAAAGTTATATCTTAACCCAGTTTCTCACCTCTTTATTCTCAGACCAGCTAACATTCTCCTGGATGGTCATATGGTTTCAAATCATCTTCTGATCTAACCTTCACACCACTTCAAGTGTACAGATCACTTCATAACAGACACTTCACTTCAACGGTAAATACTGCTCACCAACTCAAGATGCAAAAACAACTCATCTGACTTACACAACAATGAAACAAGCTACTTGCAAAGTAGACAATTCTCACCATTACTGTTGGTACCACTTACTTTGTATTTATTCTGTTGCCTCTCATTACTTGTTTTATTTCCATTTGTATGACTCATTTTCTCTATTAAGCTGTCATTTTCTTGAGGGAAACATTGCAGATGAAGGAGTTCTTGATCTTTTTCTATTGAGTCATGCCATGTCTCAGTTCCTTAACAAGCTAGAAAAATAAAAGGCAAGAGATAGATCAAGAAATATTTGCAGCATATATAACAAAACAGGTCTTATATACACTTTATATAAAGAGCTCTCATAAATCCAAAATAAAACAAACACCCCAACAGAAAAATGGCCAATGAACGTGAATACACATTTTGCAAGAGAAATAGAAGTGGCTAATATACATAATTTTTAAAACTCTTTAATATTATTATTAACCAAATAAATGCAAATTTAATTAAATATATTTTTAAATATATGAACCAGGCAAAGATGAAACAAATTAACAATAGCTAATATTTATTATTTGCTATGATACAGGTTCTAAGTACTATACATTAATTCATTCATTTAATCTTCACATCAAGCCTGAAATGAAGTTACTGTTATTATCCCCTGCCATACATTTTACAGGTAAGGGAATAAGATGCAGAGGGGTTCACTTACCCAGAGTCATAGATAATGCTAAAGACAGAATTTTAATTCAGATACTTGAGTTCCAAAACCATGCCCTTGACTATTTTACCTTTATGTTTCCTCTAGAAGACTAAATATTTATTATATGTTTCTATTTGCCAAGTACAATGCTAAGTGTGAGCATAAATCATCTGACCTTCATAATAGCCCTATAAAAGATTTAATTTTTATTTTTTTCACCTTACAGACTAACAAAACTAGTCCTACAAAACTGAGACTAAGAGGAACTAAGAAACTTAGCTAAATCAATAACTAGTAAACAATAGAACTAGGTTGGTTTTCACAAAAGCCTGTCCCCAGTGTTGGTAAGAGTTTGGGAAAACAGGCACTTTCATATACTAGTGGACAGTTAAATCGCATTACCATCGCAGGAGGCAATTTGTCAAATGTCATTGGCTTCTGCAGTTTACCACTGGCTACCATAGTATTTCAAGCATATTATTTTCTTTGAAATCACTATGAACAAAGATTTTTCAATAATGATGGTTAATAACCACTACTTATAATTTGGAGTGGAGCAATGGTGTAACTTTGTAAAGTGTAACTAATGGTGTATCTTTGTAAAGAAACACAATGCAGGCATTAGTAGAATATTTTTATAACATGAAAAGTTAATGGTATGTTGCACAGAAAGAAAAGGTAAGATCAGCAGGCAGCAAGTACCATATGATCTCATTTTTAAGAAAACATAAAATATAAATGGAGTCGACTAACTAGATAGCTAGATAGAGGTAGGTAGGTGGCTGGCTAGTTTGTTAAATACAGCTAGATACTTAGATACATAGCGTCATCTAGACAGATAGCTACAGCTAGGTTTTTTATTAAGAACATGTCTAAAACAGTTGGCTTTATATGGTTGGATTTCAGGTGTTGTATTTTCTTTTTCTTATACTTTTCTGTATATTGCCAATTTTCTGTTTTTTCACTTGTAATAGAAAAAAATGCCATTTTTTGTTTGTGGTTCTACAGAATAAACTGAAGAAGGTGTCTTGGGTTCTTATAAAAGTAATATTTCTACCTAAACTTCACAGGCAAGGGCCAGGACTACAATAAGCCAGAAATAATGACTAATATTCCCTGTAGACCAGTCACAGAAAAGATTAATCCTTCTTCACAAGCCCCATAAGAAAATTCTCTAGACTCTGGATCTACTCACATCAGGAGAATCTGCACAATTTTTTCTTGCCCTAAAATATTGGGTTTGCATTTGATGGAGTTCCCCATTGACCATCGCAACCAGTCTAGTCCTAACGTACTTACTTATCTCATGAATGAGGTGCTGATTACAGAAACCAAATGGAGAAGCATATGTAGAAACAAGATGACCAGAAAGATAAAAGGTGTCTCTCACACGTACAGGACCGACAAGGGCCACAGGCAGCTTCTGCTCCACCAGCAGCTCCATTCCTATGTCTCCACAGACTGGCTGGCTGCTTCTCTACGCCACAACAGAAGATGGCTCCAAGTTCACAGCCCCAAGGTCAATCCCACAGACTAGCTGCAGAGAAGCCAAGTGGCTCATTTAGGCTTAGGCACCCATTCTTGTTGTGACAGCTAGGGCTGGCCTGGGTTCCAGGGTTCACCTGTGGAATCACCTTGCAACCCCATGGATGGAGGTCATGGTTCCCAGAAATGGGGGAGCTGCTGAGAGCAGAGCAGACCTCCTGAGAAGTGTCCTCTGCCAGTCCACACTGCTGGCTCCCTCTGGGGCACTGCCACTTTATCTGCAGTTAGGACCCCACAGATTAGCATCCCGCAGCTTATTTCAAGTCAGTAAGTCCTGTCAGCCAATTGAGGATCAGGACAGCAACCAACCTTACCTCTCTCCCCTTTTATGTCTTCCTTAGTACAGCACATCAGAGACTTTGAGTGCTTTTTGTTTGATTGCCTGAGAGAAGAGTCCGCCTTTAACATAAGCTAATTACTTCATGTAAACACCCTAAAACTAGCATTCAAGTGACAAGGCCAAACAAACAATTCTGCTCCAGAATCAGAGTCTCAAGTAGGAGAGGGTTTAAACTGTGTGGTTTAAAGAGATATTTATGTGAAACAATTTGCGCATTTATGTGCATGCACACATCCAAGTGTGTGCGCATTTTCTCATTGGCCATTTTCACAGTATACAGTTTTCCATGCTGGAAGCCTATTAAAAAGATATTTTGGTCCATGAAATAAAGTGGTGATGTTTGCATAAGAATGCAAACAAACCCTGGCCGGTTGGCTCAGTGGTAGAGCGTCGGCCTGGCGTGCGGGGGACCCAGGTTCGATTCCCGGCCGGGCACACAGGAGAAGCGCCCATCTGCTTCTCCACCCCTCCCCCTCCTTCCTCTCTGTCTCTCTCTTTCCCTCCCGCAGCCAAGGCTCCATTGGAGCAAGGATGGCCCGGGTGCTGGGGATGGCTCCTTGGCCTCTGCCCCAGGCGCTAGAGTGGCTCTGGTCGCGGCCCTGGAGGGGCAGAGCATCGCCCCCTGATGGGCAGAGCGTTGCCCCTGGTGGGCGTGCCGGGTGAATCCCGGTCGGGCGCATGCGGGAGTCTGTCTGACTGTCTCTCCCCGTTTCCAGCTTCAGAAAAAAAAAAAAAAAAGAATGCAAACAGAATCAAATTTAGATGGCATCTTCCCAGACCTACCTGATACCAAGCTCAGACACATTACGAGAACACTATTTGGGATCTTGTTTTAATTGGATTTTCTAATCTTCCCTATATTCTAATGAGCTGGGGTGGGGAGGATCATCAGTGTTTAGGACACAGCCTCTGTGAAGATGATCCAAGAGTGTGCTTCTCCTTGGGTTGCTCTGCTGGAGAGTTAGGGTGAGGAGTAACTTAGCGTGAATGTTGAGCACCTGTGGGAATTTCCCAGCCTGCACGCAGTAGGTACCTGTCCAAGAGTTTTCGTTTCCAGGGAGCCATATCTTATGAAAGAAAGGTCCAAAGCCCTTCAGCAAACAACTCCCTCAGAGCGCTTCGTGCCTTTTACTATGTCGCACTTGCTGATGATTTAACAAGGATCTACAAATCCAACAGCAGCCAGAGGTCAGTGGGTTGCAGACTAGAAGGGCAGAGGGCTCTGCTCACCAGCAGCTGGACACCCAACACAGGGCACGTCACCACAGGAATCCCCGACTGTCTGCCCAGACAAGGCAGACCAGACGCCAGGCTCCTTAGGAATGCCATCTAGGCAAACAAGGGTGGGCACAACACTAACCACCGCTGACCATCTATCTTAGTTTGCTAGGGCTGCCATAGAAAGTACCACAGACTGTGTGGCTTAAACAACAGAATTTTATTTTTACATAGTTCTGAAGGCTAGAGTCCAAGACCAAGGTGCTGGCAGGGTTGGTTCTTTCTGAGGCCTCTCTGGTTGACTTGTATATGTCTGTCCTTTCCTCCTCTTCTAAGGATGCCATCATATTGGATTAGAATCCACCCTAATGACCTCATTTTAATCTCATCACCTCTTCAAAGACCCTATCTCCTAATGCAGTCACATTCTGAGAAACTGCGGTTTAGGACTTCAACATGTGGGTTTGAGGGGGCACAATTAAGCCCATGACACCATCCACAGGAACAAGTGGGGAGTGTGCATGTTTCTTCCAAACTTCTCTGACCCTGGCAAGGGGTCAGACCAGCACTGTTTTCACACATACGGACTCTAATCAGAAGGCCGGAATCCCCACAATGGCCTATCCAGACACAAACTGTGAGGCCTTAGCTGTTACTTGTCCTCTCTGAGTCACAGTTCCTCAGATGCCAAATGGAGGTGATTATAACAGTCTCATAATATAGGGTTGCCATGACAATTAAATGGGTTCACACAGGTGAAGGGCTTAGAACAGTACCTGGCACAAGTAAATTCTGAGTAAATATTGGTGATTATTATTATTAATTGAACCACTAGGCACCCTAGCTAATTACTAGCCCAGCCTGGGTGGGAATCTGTTGGACCTACCCAAAGCATCATTGACAGTACCCCCAAGAGACAACTAACTGAGGATACTCTTCAAACCACAGTGCATCTGACCACAACCGGTCGGCCACAAATCTGGGGACAAATACCCATTCACCTCACAGAAGCCTCGGCCAGTTTGCTCTTCTCATGTAGGCCCTTGAGTACTTAAGGCATCTGCTTGTATGTATCAAATGAGTTTGCATCCTCTTGTAGGTCCCTTTGTAAAGGCTGAATGGAGAGCAATGAATTTTTCTCTTTGTTTTTCTTGTTCTCACTGGAGACAGTAAAGAAAGGCTTAAGCTAATCCTCGGGAGATGAAAGTGTTCAAGTGGTTCTTCTCCAAGCCTATTTAGTCTCGCCATAGTTAATCAGCTCACAAAGCAGACCCAGACCTGCTAGAAATTCATGATGAGGAGGAATATGTAAAGACAAGCAACACTCTGCTCTGATATGTTGGGTGTTTGTCATTGGCGGGTGCCTGGTTGCCTGCTTTACCAGAGTAAGCAGACTCTGCAACTGCACCAGCGTCAATGTAATCTCATGTTCCCATCACAGAAGTGGAGTGCCCTCACTGAGTCAACAAACATTTCCTTAGAACCTACATGTGCATATCTCTGCTCAGAGGTGGGAAATGAAGAAAATGTACAATGAATAAGCAAGTTCTTTTTTTTTTTTTTCTTTTTTTTTTTTTCTTCTGAAGCTGGAAACAGGGAGAGACAGTCAGACAGACTCCCGCATGCGCCCAACCCGGATCCACCTGGCACGCCCACCAGGGGCGATGCTCTGCCCACCAGGGGGTGATGCTCTGCCCATCCTGGGCATCGCCATGTTGCGACCAGAGCCACTCTAGCGCCTGAGGCAGAGGCCACAGAGCCATCCCCAGCGCCCGGGCCATCTTTGCTCCAGTGGAGCCTTGGCTGCGGGAGGGGAAGGGAGAGATAGAGAGGAAAGCGCGGCGGAGGGGTGGAGAAGCAAATGAGCGCTTCTCCTGTGTGCCCTGGCCGGAAATCGAACCCGGGTCCTCCTCACGCTAGGCCGACGCTCTACCGCTGAGCCAACCGGCCAGGGCCTGAATAAGCAAGTTCTTAAAGGGGGCTGAAAGCTTAGTGGGGCAAAACTCTCCTCACAATTAACAATAAGAAGGTGTGTAAATGCTGGAAGAATGGTAACCACACTGCATGGGACCACAGGGTTGTGAATGTTGATTTGGGGAAGGCTGCATTTGTGGTGAGCTCTGAAGGATGAGGATATAAGTAGCAAAGTGGGCATAAAGACCTGCACAACACAGTAAATAGTATAAGCAAAAGGGACAGGGGCGTGACAATGCTCGAGGAAATAAAAGTAATATCATTAGGGACAGTGCAGGGAGTGGTGAGAGAAGAGATGGGAAATCACAAACACCACCTACTTGGGATTCCTTAACTTCCAGGGACAAGCCTCACTGCACGTGTGCAGAGACCAAGCTCCTCCATCTACCTTTCTCATCGAATGCTGGCCCCCATCTCCCTTTCCATTTACTGCTTGTTTTTCTAGGCTTTGCCTGCAAACTGCCTGTTGAAAGGCTTCCTGGAACATTTCCATCACTACAGAAATTTCTATTCGACAATACTGTCTTAGAGAATATTATCCAAGACAGCTGATGGGTCTGGGACAGGTTTGACACAAAGCAATTCCATAACTATTACTTAGGGAAGTTAGACATCAGAAGCATCACACTAATTTATTCAATGCACCATTATTTTTGCCTTTGCCGACAAAGCACCTAAACACTCTGAGGACTTCATTTAGACCATCTTATTAACATTTCAGTCTCAAATATTTCTTCAAGTTTTCGTGCGGCCCTTGGTAAATGAACTGTTATTTAGAAGCTAGCCATCTCTGTATTGTTGATGTTACTGTGCTTTTTGTGTGTGTGCACAAACTCATACATATGTCCCCTCTTGCGAGATTTAAAGTTCCTTAAATGCAAGGATTTGTTCTTTTAACTTTTTATGTCCCTGTTGCCAAGCCCAATTTTTTGTACACAGGATATGCTTTTAAAAACGTATGTTGGTTAATAATGTCGTACATGGTTCTCTATGACTTTGTCTGGCTTTCCTTTCCAGACTCAACACTCCCATTCCCGTCCTGCCCTTTACAGTCATTTCCACTGAGCTCCATGCAATTCCCCTGAAATGCTCCAGGTTTTACAAGTTCCCAGGCCTTTGCACACCATGATTCCCTGGGAATCATCTTAAACTCCCTGTTCTTCACCTTGTCTGACCTGCAGGCCCAGCAGGCTGCCCTCCCAGGAGCTGCCTCGGCACCCTTCTGCTGTGCCCACCACACTAGGTGCTGTGTCCTCCACTAGATCATGAGCTCTGTGAAGGCTGGAACTGCAGCTTGTTCCTAGTTCTATCCCCGGGACTGAGTGCAATGTCTGGCACATGGAAATCAGGCAGGTATAAAATGAATGAGTGGATTAACAAGCCATAGAAACAACTGCTTATCAGATAAGTTCAAGTGAAGATATGTAGAGATGACGTGAACCATACTATTAATATTAATCATATTTATGGCATTTCTCTCTCCTTATTACTTAAAATAGCAAGGATAAATTCAAAACTCACAAGGGCACTTATCTCAGAGGCAGAGACAGGGGCTTGGACTGAAGAAAGAACACATGGATAAAACTGCCGTTGACTCGTGAGCAACACGGGTTTGAGCTGCTCCAATCCCCACACAGAGGCAGGTTTTTCTCAACACATGCAGTGAGGCCTTCCATCCCTAGGTTTTGCATCCACAGATTCAACACTGAGAATCAAAAACAGTATTTTTGAATTCCCAACCATAGTTTCCCAGCCATGGGTTCCCAGCCCCATGTGAAATAGTGTTTTCAACCTTTGGATGGTTGAATCTGCATCTTTGAAAAGCTTTTAAAGTCAAACGCAGATTTTCAACTTGTTGGGGCACACCTAATATCCCTCCTTGTTCAAGAGTCAACTGTATGTTTCATATTTTAGTTTGTAAACTGGGTGATAAGTTCATGATGTTTATTTTATTAATATGTTTTATAACATATGTGTTATATATTTTACATATCAAATATTGCAGAATAGAAAAAATCAATTTCTTTCAGTTTTATTGGTCTTTTTTTTTTTGTATTTTTTTTCTGAAGCTGGACACGGGGAGAGACAGTCAGACAGACTCACGCCCACCAGGGTGCGACGCTCTGCCCACCAGGGGGCGATGCTCTGCCCCTCCGGGGCATTGCTCTGCCGCGACCAGAGCCACTCTAGCGCCTGGGGCAGAGGCCAAGGAGCCAACCCCAGAGCCCGGGCCATCTTTGCTTCAATGGAGCCTTGGCTGCGGGAGGGGAAGAGAGAGACAGAGAGGAAGGAGGGGGGGTGGAGAAGCAAATGGGCGCTTCTCCTGTGTGCCCTGGCCGGGAATCAAACCCGGGTCCCCCACACGTCAGGCTGACGCTCTACCGCTGAGCCAACTAGCCAGGGCCAGTTTTATTAGTCTTAAGTGACAAGTTAATGTTAACTATTTTATCTTTTACTTTTTACAAAATTTGACTTCTTTTCACAGTCCTTCATCAATATTTCAACAACCATTTTTAGTCTTTCAAATAGGAAACCAAAAGCACTAGCTTGAAGAAGCGTAACGGTAATATACTCAATCCTTTTACCACTTAGGAGAAAATGAACGTCAATCTCTATGTCAGACCCTTGAGACATCTTTAAAAAGATTATTTTCCAGCCCAGATGGTCGCGGTGATCCTAAAGACAGCCGGTGCCAAACCTGTGCCTAAAAGCATAACTACTCACAGCACAACATTGTTCCAGGCGATGCTTTCTTCCAAGGAAGCGATGGAAGAGATCATCATGGCCAGCTATAGGGCAGGTTTGCTATTCCCCGCAACTTGCTGACATAGAGTTGGTGCCTGCTATGTGCCCAGCATTGTGACGGGCACTGAGGATACAAGGAAAACTAAACCAAAAGGACGCAGCTGCTGGTCTCCAGGAACACACTTCCCGTGCTGATGAGCAAGCACGAGTGCACCATGTCAAAGGAGCACAAGAAATCAGCGAGGTGCATGGTGAATTAAAAAAGACTTCTAAGGCCCTGGCCGGTTGGCTCAGCGGTAGAGCGTCGGCCTGGCATGCGGGGGACCCGGGTTCAATTCCCAGCCAGGGCACATAGGAGAAGCGCCCATTTGCTTCTCCACCCCCCCCCCTCCTTCCTCTCTGTCTCTCTCTTCCCCTCCCGCAGCCAAGGCTCCATTGGAGCAAAGATGGCCCAGGCGCTGGGGATGGCTCCTTGGCCTCTGCCCCAGGCAAAAAGTGGCTCTGGTCATGGCAGAGCGATGCCCCGGAGGGTCAGAGCATCGCCCCCTGGTGGGCAGAGCTTCGCCCCTGGTGGGCGTGCCGGGTGGATCCCGGTCGGGCGCATGCGGGAGTCTGTCTGACTGTCTCTCCCCGTTTCCAGCTTCAGAAAAATACAAAAAAAAAAAAAAAAAAGACTTCTAAAGGTGAATAAAAAGACATTTTAGGGAGAAGAGGCAGCATTTGGCTAGACATACAGTACATCTCAATGTGGTAGTACTAATTGGCATATTAGTGCATTTAATTTCTAAACTATCCTCAAATCCCTTTAAAACAAGAAAATTACATTAGCATGGGAACAAGAAGAGTAACTGGAACAGACCAGGAATTTTGAGAATTTCATGAATGTATCCACCCATCCTTAACTGTGGCCCCCTAACTGTTAGAACTGGAGATGTACAGGTTATATTAAAAATTATTTGAAATTTGCTCTGCAAGACTTAATACCTAATTATATCTGACTTTGATCAATGTTCAAAATTTTGTACATCTGAGCATTCTGCAAACTAAAGGAAAAACTGTGGCTCAAACCACTTAAAGCATAAAAGCAAACTAATGCAGAGTTGGAAATTTTTCAAATGAAGCCATAACAAAAACCCAGGTCATCAGACATTCTCTGGAATTACACCATCAGCCTCCTCTGAAAATAGGTGGCTTGGCAAAACCTTTGCTGTGGCCTTTCTTGCCCAAAGCCTCTTCCACAGACATATTCATTTTCCTGTTCCAGGAATCTTTTCAAAGAGCTGAAGAGTTAGTTCTTCCTGCCAGATCTTCATGTATAATCACATGGTATTACTTGAACAACCCAGTCAAAATAAGGCTTTGTAATGACTCACTAGGCTGGGGGAGGGGTGGTTAAGAACTGATAGTCTTAAGTTACCAGTTTTTCTAACAGAAGACAGCAAACTGCTAGAACTTGCTTCTCCTTTCAAAGGGCTGATTCTTTTCTGGTTTCTTTCGGGCTCTCCCATTTCCATTCTGGGTAGCAAGCCCTGCTGGCAGGGATGGTAATTAGGTGTGATTTAAATGCTGCATAATTTGTACAATGCTATAAAATGCCAATGCAAAATCAAGGGAGTTTGGTCAAGAGGAAAATTTATTTTGGAAAAGAAGAAAAGAGGGGGAGCAGGTGGCAGTAGGCCATCTGTTTCAGAAAGGATAATTAGGATTCTGGTTTTGCTGAGAACATTTTTAGAAAAAGCATTTGCAAGAATTGCTGAAAAGTAGCAATCCTTCGGAGAAGGAAGTAAGTAGAAAGAGAGCAAAGGCTAAGCAGGCCGGCCTCTCCAGATGAAACCAATGTCGAGTCAGGAACTGAAAATGAAAACTTTCCAGATAGACCCAGCCAGAAGAAATTTTGCAAGTTAAAAAGTAGCTAGGGAAAAAAAAAAAAGAATTAACATCTCTGTATTGTGTGTTCAATGCTCCCCTACCCTCAAGTCACAATATGGTGTTAAGAAGATGTGCTGTAGAATGGTGCACCAGAAACCTGTATAATTTTGTTAACCAGTGTCACCCCAATAAATTCAATTTTAAAAAAGTAGCCATCTAAGTAGACAGGATGACCCTGGTCTGATATGATGTCTCTTTTATCCATGGCATTATCCAATGCCCTTTATCTCCAGGAAGTGGAGCCGCATTAGAAGGTTTATGGACCAAGATGTTTTGAAAATGAGAAGATACGTGGATATTTCTTAGTGCCTCTACCCTATCAAGGCAAAGGGTTTGGGCATATAACGTCTCAGGTATAAATACCCATGGAGAGAGACAAGTTCTTAAAGGTCTCTGGAAAGAAAGGGAGGAGGGGAAAAAGAAAAAGAAAGAAAGAAGGAAAGAAGGAAAGAAAGAAAGAAAGAAAGAAAGAAAGAAAGAAAGAAAGAAAGAAAGAAAGAGGGAGGGAGGAAGAAAAAGAAAGAAAGAAAGAAAGAAAGAAAGAAAGAAAGAAAGAAAGAAAGAAAGAAAGAAAGAAAGAAAGAAAGAAAGAAAATGAGGGAGAGAATAGAAAGTATAAAGAAAAATATGTCATTGGGTTCTAACTTTTAGACAATATTGATTTGTGAACAAAAGTTATAACTTTAGGTCAATAAAGATGGAGAGGATTTCATTAAAATGACCAATTTAAAGATATTTGTACTTTGTGCTTTAAAAAAATATTGCATGCAGAATTTACTGCTTCAGTTTTAGTAGTGTCTGTAATGTGCACTAAGTTGATATACTGCAATATTTTCCAACATCTTTTAAAATCACTGTAATTATCTTCATCTGTCTATTAAAGGACAATTTCTACTTTATGTCATTATCCTCACACTGAAATAGCAATACAAATTAGAAATTATATAGAGACAAATTAAAGCTCCCTACCATAATGTAGTGTTTCTCATGTGAAAATTTGAAAATTTCAGTGATAGAGTCCAAGTTTGGTTAGAAGAGTTTAAACTTCACTCATAATCTGGCATGAAATGAAGTAGAAAATAATGGATAATAGTGAATAGAAAAAAAGCTCATGAATTCAGACTTCATTAATGTAAACTTTGCCATGCTTATCTTCGTAATACCCATAAAAGCATAGTTACTTAGCAAACTGTTGTTATAAATTCAATTGTGCCAAGAAGAAGCTTTTAAATTCTATTTTTAAGAGTCTTTAGGGTTTTAAAAGCCAGAATTTAAAAACGTTTTATATGCTATTGTAGATTACACCTGGCTATCAATTGAAAATAATTTTTGATGTACTTCCATTTAAAACATCTGGAAAAACACACCCTTCTAAAAGGTAATAACTTTTTTCCTTTCCCTACTTGGAAATACTCTTATTAAAAGGTTACAGAAGCCCTGGCCAGTTGGATCAGTGGGTAGAGCATCTGTCCTGCGTGTGGACGTCCCAGGTTCAATTCTCAGTCATGGCACAAAAGAGAAGCGACCGTTTGCCTCTTTCTCCCCTTCTCTCCTTCTTTTTTTTTTCTGAAGTGAGAAGCAGAGAGGCAGAGAGACAGACTCCCACATGCGCCCAAATGGGATCCACCCAGCATGCCCACTAGGGGGCGATGCTCTGCCTAGCTGGGGTGTTGCTCCATTGCAACCAAAGCCATTCTAGTGCCTGAGGCAGAAGCCACAGAGCCATCCTCAGCGCCCGGGCCAACTTTGCTCCAGTGGAGCCTTGGCTACAGGAGGGAGAGAGAGAGAGAGAGAGGAAGGAGAGGGGGAAGGGTGGAGAAGCAGATGGGCGCTTCTCCTGTGTGCCTTGACCGGGAATCATTGAACCCAGGACTTCCACACACCAGGCCAATGCTCTACCACTGAGTCAACTGTCCAGGGGCTCCCCCTTCTCTCCCTCTTCCCCTCCGGCAGCCAGTGGCTCAGTTGATTCGATCATCAGCCCCAGACAGGGGTTGCTGGGTGGATCCCAGTCAGGGTACATGTGGGAACCTGTCTCACTATCTCCCCTCTGCTCACTTAAAAAAAGAAAAAAGATTATAGACAAAAGGTTATTGAAAGAAAAATATATAGTAGTATCTTTACATATATAATAAAATATAGTCTGCTTTTTTACATATGAAGACAGAGTGTTGCCAAATCTCAATACTGCTACCGTGTCCTTCAGATTATCTCCTTTTGGAATGGGGAGAAATGTGAAAGTCTTCTTTTGTCCCCAACTTGGAATTCTTGATATTATTGGTTTGCTTGAAATCTACATTTATCAAATGACTGATCCATTAACCTCTGGATAATTGCTGAAATGTTCTTCTAAATGTTTGAACTTGAAGCAGAAATGCCTGTCATCTCTTCCCAATGCTGCCTTATCCCACTCCTCTCCTCAGGAGTCTCCTACATCTCCCGCTGACCCTTTACACACAAAAGTAGGTAATGTGCATACTTCCCCAGAGAACTAGAATACAAAATGCAGTGAATCCTCCTTAACTCACCATGGCTTATGCAGCCATCAGTAATTCCAAGTTGTAGTGTCATTAAATCTCAGCATCAGAAAGGACAGCATCCAGTCAAGAACTTTCATTTTATAGCTGAGGAAAACGAGTTCTGGGGAGGTGAAATAACTTGCCCACAGTAACATATGTCTTCTTGATAGTATTGTTAAGAAATATGGAAATTCACTAGGCAAAACGATGGCTATTAGCTTACTAGTTCTTGTTGTATTAGAAAACAATAAAATGACATTAATTTCTTTTCTACTTTAGGCTTCACATTAACTTATGTGAGCTTTCTCCTTAATCTGTGAACCCACAAGCCTTTATCCTATAAATGTTAAGAAGGGATACTCTCAATTGATTTCCTTGCATTTTGGTCTTGGCCCATACCACAGAAAAAAGGTTTTGAACTCATACTCTGGCCTTCTCTCCACTTTCTTCCTAGTGCTATCCTCAAGAGAAGGGGTTGTCTCTCTAATTGGTGTGAGCCAGATGTTCATTAGGCCACTTTTGCCATATGATATGTTACTGTGCCATAAACAAGAATGACACTACTTATGTATTTTTACTTCCTGCACCACAAGCAGTAGGCTCAGCTCACTGACCTTTGAACTACCTAGCACTCATCAATTTGCCACCTGGGAAAATGCCCACCCACCTCCTATCCTCTCCCACTGGGCAGTCCAACTCAGACTGTTGACCCAGCCTTGAGCCACACCCACTTTGGGCTACACATTGGCAACAAATGTGGTATGTCCCTTGTTAATGTCTAGCTTCTCCTCTCCTGGCATTAATAGGTGTGCTTTGGATTAGTTTATCCTTTATTCACAAGATCCTTTTTTTAGGTTGGGGGTGGGGGTGGGGGCTGAGAATAGGCAGATATCCAGAGGTAAGGAAGTAGAAGATGATGTTTTAACTCAAGTTTAAAGCATGTGTCCTGCCCAATCCAATTCTCCCAGAGAAGCCATGCCTGGGGGTCAGGGGGTGAACAGTGGCTGGTGACTATGTCTTTGCCAAGCTCTGTCACTACTACTGATGCTGGTAATGTGTTTCCCATGTGGTTGGTCCTCTCTTTTGTGTGTATAGATTCTTTAGAAGAAATTTCAAAGGAAAGAGAAATGAATGGGAGAGTTCAACAACCAATTCCTACTACAAAACCACCAAACAAGTACCTAACTCCATATCATCATAGAAGAAAAAGAACCCAGGTCATCCTCTAGAAAAAACCTAAACCAGCTCTTGAAGGTAGGCTATCTACAAGATGTCCCCACCTCAAGATCTCTGCTCATGTTTCCTAAAGCCATTTAAGAAAGCATGGAGACAAAGCCTTTGTTCTCATTCGGTGCATTTCTGATCTTTTCCTTTCATAGAAATGGCTTGGGCTTATTGGTCTTTTTACCAAAAGGAAAAAAAAAACAACCTGATCATGCCTGCCTCAGGTAACACTGCCCCAAGAGGGAAAGAGAAGAATCACTCTACTTGTAGTGAGACTATTGAGAATTTTACCTAGATGATCCCTAAGGTGTTACCAAGAATAATCAATTTTCTAGTTCCAGTTCAATCTGTACTTAAATCAATTGAAATTTACGTATATAAGTAATGACATTTTCCTAGGCAAATGAACATAAAGGTCAAAATGTGAAGTCCTTAGAAAATAGCACAGATGGAGAAGTGCCACAGTAACTCTTGACTATACTGGAAACCATGGACTTCAAGGTGAAATTGCATTGGTCAGTGAGCTCTTAAGTAGAGTAAAGCAAAGTGGAGAGTATCGGACAATGAGGAAACTCAGGCTTGAATACCGTTTTACTTTAACTAGCTGTGAGACCTGGGGCCGGCACAACCTCTCTGAACATTTTATATGTGCCTCATCTATAAAATGATTAAATGCAGCACTCCTATCCTCCCACCACCACATCAAAACTACAACTAAATTACAGAGCAACCATTGTTCAGAACTGCCTACAATCCAGCTAAATGGAAGTCCTACAACTAAGACCATAAAGAAGAAGCCACATGGAGGGACAGAGACCCAGAATGAACTAGTCAACACCCACATGTGACACATAAAAACTGAGAATAATATCTTAGCTGTAGAGGTCTCCCTGGAAAGAGAGGGGACCCAGCTCCATACCAGGCCACCCAGTGCCAGGAAGAGAAGTCCCCATAACTTCCAGCTGTTAAAACCAGCAGGGATTGTGCTGAATGAGATGGAGGACTGCTGGAATCCCAGGCATTCCTCTTACAGGGCCTACACATGGACTTACTCTAGACTTAAGGCCCTCTGAGCTCCAGTGCTAGGGCAGCTTCTTGAAAGAAACCAGGGACATATGAGGAAGAACTGAATAGTTTGGCAGTAAAAAAAGAACTGGATGGGTAGCTTTCTGCAACACAAAAGTGCTGGCATTCCTCTTCTGAGACCTCCACCCCCACAGAGCAGGCAGGAGGATGCAATATCTGAGTCTCCATCAATCTGGCTCACACTGTTTATCCCACTCTGGTGATTCCCTGAGACCTGGCCCCACCAAATTTATGGGCTTACCCAAGCTATTTTGAGTGGCTTTTCCATATGAATGGCATGTCTTGGCTCATGATTCAGACTTCCCTAAAATATCTCCAACAAGCAGTATCTGGCCTCAGCATGCCTCTCTCACTAAGTGGCCCCAGGCCAAGCACTAGCAGCAGCCAGCCTTATTTTGTAGCTTGGCCTCAGCCAGGTACTTCCAAGCCTAGCACAGTTCACAGACATCTGCAGATTATTTTGTTGTTCATGCTGGGTGGCCTCAGGCAGAACACAGGTAGTGGCTGACTTTGGTCTGCATCTCCTGAGAGGCCCCAGAGCTAGCACACCTGGTGGACAGCTTCAGACCATGACAAAGCAACATCCAACCACCTCTACCACAACACACTAAGGAGTAGACTCACCAGGCCCCAGAAGCCCACTGAGGTAAACCTTACTCTGTGAGGTGGGCCTCTGCACAGCTGATCCTTCAAGGTATTTGATGATTGCAGCCAGTCCCTACAGTCAGTCTGGGGGTAAATCCCTCCCATTGACATGCCAACAGCAATCAATGCTTAACTACAACAGAAGGGTGTACATTGCCCACATGGGGGGGAGAAGCACCTGTAGCACCCAGCTTGGATGACTGGGGAGTCTGTGGCACTGGGCCCTACAGAACACCTACTACCTGAGCCACTACACGAGGCTCAGAAGACATAGCAGCTTTAACTAACACATAGAAGCAAACACAGGGAGGTGTCCAAAATGAGGGGACAAAGAAACATGTACCGAATAAAAGAACAAAACAAAAATTCAGAAAAAGAACCAAACAAAATGGAAACAAGCAATCCACTGGGTGCAGAGTTAAAAACACTGGTTATAAGGATCAGCCTGATGTTGTATGAAGATTATGGAGTCTACAATTTCTGGTGGGCTGACATCAGTCTATGAGTCAGTTGTTGAAAAACACCACACTACACAATTAACAGGAAATCAACAGTAGAGTAGATGAAGCCAAGAATCATATCAGCAGTTTACAATATAAGGAAGCAAAAAAACCAAACAACAAAAAAAATCACCCAATCAGAACAGCAAAAAGAATTTTAAAAAATAAGAATAGTGTACAGAGCTTTTGGGATAACTTCAGGAATGCCAACATTCACAACATGAGGCTGCTGGAGGGAGAACAAAGAGAGCAAAACTTAGAAAACCTATTTGAAAAATAATGATAGAAAACTTCGCTAACCTAGAGAAGGAAATAGACATACAAGTCCAGGAAGCACAGAGTCCCAAACAAGATGAATTCAAAGAAGCCCACACCAACACACACCATAATTGAAATGCCAAAGGTCAAAGGCAAAGAGAGAATCTTCAAAGCAGAGAGAAAAAAAGCAGTTAGTTACCTACAGGAAGCTCCCATAAGACTGTTAGGTAATTCCTCAACAGAAACTCTGAAGGCCAGAAGGGATTGGCAAAGAATATTCAAAGTGATGAAAAGCAAGGACCTACAACCAAGATTACTCTACACAGCAATGCCATCATTTATAGTTGAAGGACATATAAAGAACTTCCCAGAAACAAAAAAGCTAAAGAAAAAGATAAAAAGACATGAGCAAAAAAATGGCAATAAATATACATATCTATCAACAATTAAATCTAAAAAACAAAATAAACAAGCAGAACAGAAACAGACTCATGGATACAGAGAACATTTTGAAGGGTGCTAGATGGGAGAGGCATTTTAGGAGGATGAGTGAAAAAGGTGAATAAGAAGTACAAATGTGCCTGACCAGGTGGTGGTGCAGGATAGAGGATCGGACTGGGATGCGAAGGACCCAGGTTCGAGACCCCGAGGTCGCCAGCTTGAGTGCGGGCTCATCTGGTTTGAGCAAGCTCACCAGCTTGGACCCAAGGTTGCTGGCTTGAGCAAGGGGTTACTCGGTCTGCTGAAGGCCTGCAGTCAAGGCACATATGAGAAAGCAATCAATGAACAACTAAGGTGTCTCAACGAAAAACTGATGATTGATGCTTCTCATCTCTCTTCGTTCCTGTCTGTCTGTCCCTATCTATCCCTCTCTCTGACTCTGTCTCTGTAAAAAAAATAAAAATAAAAGAAGTACAAATGTGTTGTTACAGAATAGTAATGGGGGTGTGAAGTACTGAGACAGGCCAGTAAGCCTGGACAAGTGGAATAGGGAAACTGAAACAGATCGTTTAACAGCCAAGCAGTTTACAATCATCTAGTAAGTTGCAAAATCCTATCTTCTATAACCAAAGACACTTAAGAGTAAATGGTTTATACTTCTCAATCAGAGGGTAAATAGCTTAAATCACCCTACTTAGTGAGCTAGATAGCAAAATTCAATTAGTACTATTTATGCCACACCCAAGGGTAGGTAAGGTTAAGAGAACAAATCTCATTTGGGCACATCAGCATGAAGCTAATGAGTATTTTATTGAGATCCTCCCCTAAGACCTTCTCAAACCCTAGTCTTTAAAAACCCTCAAAGTGAAGTTCTCAGCATGTGCCCTCCCTCTCAAGAGAACACCGCACCCCTTTCCCCACCCCTTTTCTGCCCCCCCCCCCCCCCAGGCATGCATCTCCCAAACTCTAAGACACTCCACAAGACTCGCAGCCAGGGGAGCAATGCGCAGGGGCAACTTGTCCTAGGCTAATACCCGGAACCTGTCTCCAAGGCCCCCTTCTCTCTCTCCCTGTCGCTTCTTCCATTCTAGGCCCTTCTTTGTTTTACTGTCCCCAGCTTTAATAAACGTACTCTCAAAATTACCTGCACTCATGTGAAAACTTTCCTACATGAAGTCGAGAACTCACACTCTGCTGGCCAGCCCTAGAAAGACTGAAAAAGGGCTAGGTCTTCTTTCTGGTAATAGTACAGCATAGGGACTATGGTCAATAATATTCTGATAATTATGTAGCAGGGGTCCCCAAACTACGGCCCGCGGGCCACATGTGGCCCCCTGAGGCCATTTATCCGGCCCCCACCGCACTTCCAGAAGGGGTACCTCTTTCATTGGTGGTCAGTGAGAGGAGCATAGTTCCCATTGAAATACTGGTCAGTTTGTTGATTTAAATTTACTTGTTCTTTATTTTAAATATTGTATTTGTTCCCATTTTGGTTTTTTTACTTTAAAATAAGATATATGCAGTGTGCATAGGGATTTGTTCATAGCTTTTTTTATAGTCCGGCCCTCCAATGGTCTGAGTGAAAGTGAACTGGCCCCCTGTGTAAAAAGTTTGGGGACCCCTGATGTAGGGTATTCCATGGGTGTGAAATTTACCAGGATAATCACTTAGTAAGTTGCATAATGTCAAATCACTGGGGTGTTCACCTGAAACTAACATCATAGTGTATGTCAATTCTAATTGAAAAATAAAGCATTATTTAAATAAAAAATTTAATACTAAAATAAAATAAAATGAGATGAATAACATGATTACTGGGTCCCATCTAGCTCTTGGACTTCATGTAGTTAATGAAATGTCCCTCATTAAAGACAATGAAAGAATAGTGCCTTTTTTTTTTAACCATGAAATAGTATGTACACCTAAAAGTGGCATGATTTACCTCAAATTTCTGAAAGAACCAAACTCAATAAAAATAGTTTGTCAGAAGAGCTGAAATTCAATCCATTAAAATAATTGCTTCCTGGATTCCAAATTTAAATAGATTATTTCAGTCTATTATGAATGATTTTGAGAGATCTTACATTAACAACAATTTGGCACTTTTCCTGAAAAATCCTGGTGGCTCATTTTCCATTCTGTAAGAGCAATCACTGTCTGTCAGCAGGGACACGAGCAACAACTCGGGGCCATAAGTAACCAAAAAGTTCATTTTCGTTTCCAAGTGTACTAAAGACAGAAACCCAGGAGTTAAGCAGAAACTATAAAATAGCAGTGATGTTGATTGTGTTTTTAAAATTCCCATTTCATTTTCAAGTGCAGAATGTGCCCAGAAGCAAGACTCAACAGTAAATGTCCTTAATTACTTCTTTCCCAGGATTCTTCAAACATTAGCAATCTGGAGGCTCGGTCCATAAAACCGGTTGGAAATTATTCCAAATCATTTTCTAATCATCTACTTGAAAAGTAGGCAGAACTTACACCATGATGTGACTCCCCTAAATAATGCTTCAGCAGAGTGAAGCTCTGACCTCTGAAATCTAAAAATTTCAGAGACAGCAATGAAACTAAAAATTTGTTTTTCTTGAGATCTAAATGGCACCGTCCTCTCTAAGTTCCTTATTTTATACACCAAAATGGAGTTCTTGTAGTCTTCTCAATTCTGGGACAGTCAAACAGAAAACCATCTGCCTTATTGCCTACACTATTAAAATATATTTGCCAGACAATTGTTCCAATTGGTAGCTTGAAAAATTAGATATCCTAAAGACTAGGTCTACCATAATCTGTCCTGTATGCACATACATGCTCTTTCTTGCTCTCACTTCTTTTATCCAGGCTGGTACCAATCAAATAGCCTGCATTTCTTCAAATAAAATGTACAAAACCCAACACACCAATTTGGTTTTGGTCAAAAGATTTCTTCAAATCAATAATACTCAAAAACTATCAGAATTTATTTTGTCTCCACGAGTCAGCCTGAGATGTGTATTACTGGTATAGAAGCAAACATCTGCTTGGGAGTTAAATAAATGTCCTGTCTAGCAATGTTAAACACTGCAGTATGGGGGAGGAGACCAGACACAAAGATGCAAGATGAAAAAGGGAAAAAGAGAACAGAGTGATGAAGTTTATCTTGAACAGAAGTTATTTTTTAATTGAATTTATTGGGATGATATCGGATAGCAGAGTTATATAGGTTTCAGGCGTATAATTCTATAATATGTCATCTGGATATTGTATTACATGCTCACCACCCAAAGTCAAGTCTCATTTGGTCACAGTTTATCACTCTTTGACCCTCTTCTACCTCCTCCCACACCCCTTTCCCTCTTGTAATCACCCTACTGTTGTCTGTGTCTATAAGGGTTTTTGTTTGTTTGTTTGTTTTTGCTTAATCCCTTCACTTTTTCACCCAATCTGCTGACCCCTCTGACAGCTGTCTGTCTATTCTATGTATCTATGACTCTATTTCTATTTTGTTTGTTAGTTTATTTTGTTCATTAGATTTCACATATAAATGAAGTCATATGGTATTTGTCTTTCTCTGCCTGGCTTATTTCACTTAGCATAATGCTCTCCAGGTCCATGCTGTCACAAATGGTAAGATTTCTTTCTTTTTTACAACCAAGTAGCATTCCATTGTCTAAATATAACACAGATTTTTCATCCACTCAGCTGTTGATGGGCACCTGGGCTGCTTCCAAATTTTGGCTATTGTAAATAACACTTCAGTGAACATAGGGGTGCATATATTCTTTCAAATTAGTGTTTTAGGGCTCTTCGAATATATTTGCAAAAGTGAAATCACTGGGTCATATGGCAGTTCAATTTTGGGGGAGAGGTAACTCCATACTGCTTTCCACAGTGGCTGCACCAATTTGCAGTCCCACCAACAGTGCGCAAGGGTTCCCTTTTCTCCACATCCTCGCCAATACCGTTGTGTGTTGATTTATTGATGAGTGCCATTCTGACAGGTGTGAGGTGATATCTCACTGTGCTTTTAATTGGCATTTCTCTGATGGTTAGTGATGTTGAGCATCTTTCCATATGTCTATTGGCCATCTGTATGTCCTCTTTGTAGCAGTATCTATTCCGGTCCTTTGCCCATTTTTTTTTAATTGGGTTGTTTGCTTTTTGGTATTGAGTTGTATAAATTCTCTATAAATTATGGAAAATAACTCCTATCAGATGTATCATTGGTAAATATGTTCCCCATTCAGTGGATGGTCTTATCATTTTGTTGATGGTTTCCGCTGCTGTGCAAAAACTTTTTAGTCTGATATAATCCCATTTGTTTATTTTTCTTTTGTTTCCCTTTCCCAAGGAGATTTATCAGAAAAAATATTGTCACAAAAAATGAGATTTTTCCTGCCTAAGTTTTCTTCTAGAATTTTTATGGTTCTGAATCGTACACTTAAGTCTTTAATCCATTTAGAGTTAATTCTTGTGTATGATATAAGAGGCTGGTTTAGTTTAATTTTTTTGCATGTATTGAATAAGAGATATTTCAAAACCTTTATGTTTTATAAAATATCATGACAGAAACAAGATCACAGTAGGGGAGAAAATCAACTACAGTCTACACTAATGCACTTGGCAGAAGCCAAGTGAGAAATTTACCTTGAGGCAACCTAGTGCTCCCCTGAGGCAGATGCAGTGTGCTGGACACCTGTGGGAAGATGTCTGAGTGACGTTCATTCTGATATCTTCCTGCCACCACCTCCTTATCAGAGGTCAAAGAGGCGATTCTGCAGTTGCACCATCCTGGCCCCATAGTCCCTTGTGCTAGAGAAAGCTGAGTCAATTCACTAACAATGTAGCAGAAGCCACTTAACCTCTGCTTCAGAACTTCCCTCCTCCTGAGCAGCCCCACCAAAGCAGCCCATCCTGCAAGTGCTCAGGGCAGGCAGCAGGGAACATAGGAAGTGGAGAGGTGCTTCCCCTCCTGACTAAGACAACATTTCACACGGGAAGCATAACCGAGACAAAGGGATGGTTCTCTTTCTATAAATAAACATAGAAATCTGTTCTGGGGTTCTATTTTTAAAATCATACAGGTGCAATAAACACATCTCATTCCCCTTTATTCACCAAGAAAGCTGTGGCATTATATTAGAGTTATTTGGTGCTTAAACAGAAGACAACTTCAAGGCACTTTTAAATATAAGTTAATGTGAATGTTAACACCAGAACAACTCAGGAATGTATATTCTAGCCTGGGGCATGGAAGAAGAGAAGCTTTCTAGGCATTTCTAGTTTTTGTAAACATTTACAAACACTTTCAGACCTACCCTATCAGTTCTTAATACACAATCCTCTAGTATACCAATCTGGCCTATTCACATCTGAGATATCCAACTCCATATTTGGCTTTAAATCTGACCCCAAAATAACTTATGGTTTGGGTGAAGCCAGAAGCGTCAAGTAGCTTATCTTGTATATTAAATATAGCCACCAGTGACGGAGCTGGTCAAGTGGGGCCATGGAGCTGTAGTTCAGAGCAGCATCAACTCTATATTGTCAATTATGCTAGATCTGCAGAGCCTCTAACTGCCCCATTCACCAGGACTTTTTCTCTCTTTTTCTTCCTTTTGTATATTTTATTTTGTAGCTCAATCATAGATAAACATGTATAATTACACACACGATGTATCATTATCAGCCATGTTGGTTATTTTGGTTTGTTTTGAAGTCTCCCTCATGGCTCTAACACAGCTTCTTTCCCCAGCCAGGAATCTCCTAGTCACAGCCTCACATGTGTCCTTCTGTATTTTTCCCTGTGTTCATACAATAATGTACAAACACATATACACATAAACACATACATATAGAAGAGATATATGACCTTGCTTGTTTTTACAGAATTGGAATTCTATTTTAAACACTGTTTTCCATCTTGCTTTTCTCACTACCGCCCACCTCATGGAACTCCTTCCACATCAGGCAATGGAGTGATAGGTGCATTTTGTTCTGCTTTTACTTTTTAAATACCCGCACAAGATACTTAGGTATGGATGAAAACACAATTGATGAAACCACTCCTCTCAATAAATATTTACTTTGTTTTCTACCTGCATTGGTCAAGGTTCTCTGAAGAAACAGGACAATAGGAGGCACATGTGTAGAGAGAAAGAGATTTATTATACAGAATTGGCTTGTGCAGTAAGGAAGCTGAGTCCCAAGACCTGCAGTCATCAGACTGGAGACCCAGTGGTGTAGTTTCGGTCCAAGCATAAGGCCTGAGGATCAGGACAGCCTAAGTGGTGGTTTAAGTTCTAGTCCAAAAGCCAGCAAGTTCAAGACCCAAGGAGAACTGATGTTTCAGTTTGAGTCTGAAGTCAGAAAAAAATCAATGTCCAGTTCGAGGCAGTCAGGCAGGAGAAGTTCCCTTTTATTCTCAGAAAGGTCAGCCTTTTTCTTTTATTCTTCAATTAAATGAGGCCTACTACATTTAATTGAAGGTAGGGAGAGCAATCTGCTTTACTCAGCCTGATTCAAATGTCAATTTCACAAACCTGAATAATGTTTGACTAAAATATCTGGGCATCTCATGGCCCAGTGAAGTTGACACATAAAATTAACCATCACAATCTCTATATACCAGTTGGTTTTATTGTTGTTTGGGGGCTATATAAAATAAAGTCTCAGTATGAGATTACTAAACTTAAAGATATATGTAGTGTTAATTTTAATAGTTTTAACAGTTTGCTTTCCACAGACTAAAAATTTACATTTTTCCAGCATTGTATAAGAGGACTCTTGTCCATATCCCTTCGCATCGCCCCTCACCTCCAGCAATGGATGTTTTAAAGTTTGGCGATTTTATATCTCACTGTTATTTAAAATTGGATATCCTAGGCCTTGGCCCAGTAGCTCAGTTGGTTAGAGTGTCATCCCAGTACATCACAGCTGCAGTTTCAACCCCCATTTAGGACACCTACAAGGATCAACCAGTCAATGCATAAATAAGTAGAACAACAAATTGATGTTTCTCTCTCTCTTTCCTTTCCTCTCTCTAAAAAAATAAATAAAATCAAAATAATTTTTTAAATAATTAGATCCTCTGATTACCAGTGACTTTTAATATCTTCTCATGAAGTTTTAACCGTTTGGAAATGTTCTTATGCCAACAGTGTCTGCATATTACTTGTCCATTTCTCTACTAAATAGTTTGTCCCTTTTTGACAATTTACAAAAACTGTATTATTAGATGTATGGCTATTGATCCTGATTTATTTGTTTTTTCATTAATTTCTTCTATAATTATCATGTACTTATTTTTGTTTCATTATATTTAGTGAAATCTTTTTTTTTTTAATAGCTTGTAAATTTCTAGTCTTGGTAAAATTTCTCCTGCCACCAGATTGCACAGGTGAGTAAAACCCATTTGGGTAGGGGAGTAAGATATGCATTATTGTGTGCATATGAAAGTGATCCAATTTTACTTTCCTCTAGCAGGGAAAGCAGGAATCCCCAGACCATATTATGAATCTAGCCTCTCTCTGCTGCATTAAAATGTCATTTCTAGACTACATTAAATTCTCACATAAATCAAGCTCTATTTCTAGATTATTCTGTTCTGTTAAATACTTTGTCTATCCATGCCAGTATATATTGATATAATCTGTCTTAAAAGTGGGTAGTCAGGATGACATCAGAGTAATAGTGGTGTGAGAAATACCCTTGATCTCTCCCCTTGAAATTTCAACAAACTGAACAGTCAAAACTCAGCAAAAACAAAATAAAACAAAAACAAAAACAAAAGTTGGATTCGCAGGCTTGCCTGAAAAGATCTGCATGTCAAATCGACTAAAGATAGGAAGGATAAAAAAAGCGAGGTGGAAGATAAGAAGCACTCACGGTGGGGCTATAGAGAGGGGAGAGGCCAGGACTGTCTGGGCTTTCATATTCCTGGGATCCAGAGAGGAGAGAAACCCAGAGTGTCTGAGTCATCTCCTGCTAGGAAGAGCAGAGAGATTGGAAAACATCTTGAGAAATACTGAAAGAAAGTGGCAGCAGAGCATGAGTTCATTGCCAGTGTTTCTGTGGTCTGCTGGCAGTCCACACTCAGGATGGAGACACAGAAATACAAAGTGTAGCCCCACCAGCCTCCTAGAACCTGACTTCCTCCCCTCGCAGGGTAAGGAGAGTGGCAGAGACATACCCCATACCTAGTTCTCCAGAGCCACTCTTTTCCCTGAAGAACAGAGCTGCTCTGTGTCTGGTCCCCATCTGTTGAGATGTAAGAAGGCTTGAGATCGCCATTACTAAAACCATAAGGCCCTCAAAGCATGCCCCACCCCATCATCACAACTGCAATATCTTATAAGAAGTCAATCAGGGGGTTTTACAGAGCTAAAGCTTGCAATGTAGTGCCACCTAATGGAAAAAATAGGAAAAACCTCTAGCAAGTACAATACCACACCTTTTTGTCAGTTTAGTTTTGGGTTTTTATTTTCTACTTTTGTATTTCTTCTGTTTTGTTTGTTTTTTATTATTGTGTTTTGGGTTTTGTTTTGTGGGTTTTATTTTTATTTAATTTTATTTTTATTCCTTTTTGCTTGATTTCCTAACAATACCACTCTCAAATGACATCAAGGCAGAGAAAACTAATACCATGATGACCCAAGAAAGAGACACAGTCCAGAAAGAAGATGAAAAATCTCCAGAAAGCAATTTCAATCACATGAAAATTATGGAGTTAAATGATAGAGAATTAAAAATTGAACTTCTGAAAATACTCAGTGAGCTGCAAGAAAATACTGACAGACAATTCAATGAGTGAAGAAAACAAAACAAGTACTTCACCAAGGAGGTTGAAATTTCAAAAAAAGAGATAAAAGTAAAATTCAATTGCAAAAAGGAAGAAAACTCACAAAAAAGTGGAAATTAAACAACATATTTCTAAGAAATGACTGGTCAAAGAAGAAATAAAAGCAAAAATCAAAAGATACATACAGACAAATGAGAAATGACAACACAACATATCAAAACTTTTGGGATGCAACAAGAGTAGTAGTAAGAGGAAAGTTTACAGCATTATAAGCATATATCAAGAAACAAGAGAGAGCCCAAATAACCTAACATGACATCTTAAAAAACTAGAAAAAGAAGAACAGGCAACACAAAGTCAGCAGAAGAAAGAAAATAGTAAAAAATCAGAGCAGAACTAAATGAAATAGAGAACAAAAAAACTATTTAAAATTAATACAATAAAGAGCTGGTTCTTTGAAAAAACCAATAAAATTGACAAACCCCTGGCTAGACTTAACTAAAGGAAAAAAAGAAATGACTCATAAACAAAGCAAAATGAAAGAAGAGAAATTACCACAGACATTATACATATACAAAGGATCATACTAGAATACTAAGAAAGATTATATGTATTCAACAATCTGGAAGAAATGAATAAGTTCTTAGATGTATACAATATTCCTAGGCCAAGTCACAAAGAATTGGAAAACCTAAATAGACTCATAAGCAGGGAAAAATAGAAACAACTATCAAAAACCTCCCCAAAAATAAAAGTCCAGGACCAGATGGTTGCAGTAGTGAATTCTACCAAACATGCAAAGAATATTTGGTACCTATCCTTCTCAAAGTCTTCCAAAAAGTAGAAGAAGCAATATTGCTTAACACATTTTATGAGGCCAACATAACCCTGATACCAAAACCTGGCAAGGAAAACACATACACAAAAACCAAAATTATAGACCGATATCTCTGATGAATATGAATTAAAAAATTCTAAACAAAATACTAGCAAATTGAATATAATAATACATTAAAAAAATACATCATAATCAGGAGGGATTCATTCCAGGAGCACAAGCATGGTTGAATGTAAGTAAATTGATCAATGTAATATACCGCATTAACAAAACAAAGAACAAAAATTATATGATTATATCAATATCAGAAATGGCATTTGGCCCTGGCCAGTTGGCTCAGTGGTAGAGCGTCGGCCTAGCGTGTGGAGGACCCGGGTTTGATTCCCGGCCAGGGCACACAGGAGAAGTGCCCATTTGCTTCTCCACCCCTCCGCCGCGCCTTCCTCTCTGTCTCCCTCTTTGCCTCCCACAGCCAAGGCTCCATTGGAGCAAAGATGGCCCGGGTGCTGGGGATAGCTCTGTGGCCTCTGCCTCAGGCGCTAGAGTGGCTCTGGTTGCAACGTGGCGACGCCCCAGATGGGCAGAGCATCGCCCCCTGGTGGGCAGAGCATCGCCCCATGGTGGGCGTGCCGGGTGGATCCCGGCCGGGCGCATGCGGGAGTCTGTCTGACTGTCTCTCCCTGTTTCCAGCTTCAGAAAAATGCAAAAAGAAAAGAAAAAAAAAAAAGAAATGGCATTTGATAAATAAAACACCCATTTATGTTTAAAACACTCAATAAAATGGGTATAGAAAGAAAGTACCTCAACATAATAAAGTCCATATATGACAAACCATCACCCAATATTATACTAAATGGTAAAAAATGAAAGTTTTCCTCCAAAATCAGGAAGAAGACAAGATTACCCACTCTCTCCACTCTTATTCAACATAGTATTGGGAGTCTTAGCCAAAGCAATCATGCAAAAGAAATAAAAGGTATCCATATTGGTAAATAAGAAGTAAAGGTATCACTTTTTGCAAATGACATGATCCTGTATATAGAAAACCCCAAAGACTGCACTGAAATGCTATTAGAAACAGTAAACAAAGTTGCAGGATACATAATCAATATACAAAAACTACTGCTTTCTTATATGTCAACAATGAAACTTCAGAAATGAAAAAAAAAACAATTTCTTCTACAATGGCAACAAAAAATAAAATAAAATACCTAGCAATAAAACTAACAAAGGATGTGAAAGACGTATATACTGAAAACTACAAAGCATTATTAAGAGAAATTGAAAAAGACAATGAAATGAAAAAGTATTCCCTGTTCATGGATCAGAAGAATCAACATAGTTAAAATGGTCATGTTGCCCAAAGCAATATACAAATTTAATGCAATCCCCATTAAAATCTCAATGTCATTTTTTAAAGAAATAGAACAAAAAAAAATCACTAGGTAGGTGCGGAACCATAAAAAAAACCTCAAATAGCCAAAGCAATCTTGAGAAAAACAGAATGATAGCAGATGTATCACACTACCTAATTTCAAATTATACTACAGAGCCACACCATTGTGGTATTGGCAGAAAAAACAGACAGACCAATGGAGCAGAATCGAGAACACAGAAATAAAACCACATATATATGAACAAATAATCTTTGACAAAAGAGGCAAAAACACACAATCGAAAAAAGAAAGCATAGCCCTGGCTGGTTGGCTCAGCGGTAGAGTGTCGGCCTGGCGTGCAGGAGTCCCGGGTTTGATTCCTGGCCAGGGCACACAGGAGAAGCACCCATCTGTTCTCCACCCCTCCCCCTCTCCTTCCTCTCTGTCTCTTTCTTCCCCTCCCGCAGCCGAGGCTCCATTGGAGCACAGATGGCCCAGGCACTGGGGATGGCTCTGTGGCCTCTGCCTCAGGTGCTAGAATGGCTCTGGATGCAACAGAGCGATGCCCCAGAGGGGCAGAACATCACCCCCTGGTGGGCATGCCGGATGGATCCCGGTCGGGTGCATGTGGGAGTCTGTCTGACTGCCTCCCCATTTCCAGCTTCCGAAAAAGAAAAAAAAAAGAAAAAAGAAAGCCTCTTCAATAAATGGTGCTGGGAAAATTGGAAACCCACATGCAAAGGAATAAAACTTGACTACAGTTTGTCCCCATGCACAAAAATTAATTCAAAATAAATAAAAGACCTAAATATAAGATCTGATACAATAAATCACATAGAAGAAAACACAGGTCCTAACTATATGGACTTTGGATGTAGAGAACAATTTATGAATTTGACCCCAAAGACAAGAGAAGGAAAAAATAAATGAATGGGACTATATCAAACTAAGAAGCTTCTGCACAGCAAAAGAAAGCAACAACAAAACAAACAGGCAGCCAACCAAATGGGAGCTCAACAAACAACAGCTCTGATAAAGTGTTAATATCCAAAATATATAAAGAACTAACAAAGCTCAGCAATAATCAAGCAAACAATCCAATTATAAAATGAGGAGAGAGATGACGTCAGAGTAATGGCGCGGTAGGAAACAATACCAATAAATCTCCCCCAAAACTCAACAAGATCTTCAACCAGAAACAGAAAAACCTATCCTTGGAGCCTCCAGATGTTTCGCAATAAACCCAAAGGTATGGTTGAGTGAAAAATTGGCTAAATATATAATCAAACCCCAAAGGAAATAGGGAGTAAGAAATGCTCCGCCTTCCTTACTAACCTAAATAGGGCTGCTTTCACTGGGAACTGAGAATATAGAAACTAAGGCAGGCAAAGGGGGTGAATAGATCCAGGCCACGACACAAACAGCCGAACTAGGCTGTGGCACGGAGATCCAAGTCGAGGAAAAACTGTGCCCGTGGCAACCCAGTCAATACAAGCTAACACTTGCACCAAACCCAGACAAAGAAAGACAAGTGGGGCAGCCATTTTCCCCGATCTCCTGGTCGGCACGCACAGATAGTGGGCGAGAGATTCCTTTGAAAGCCCCGGGAGTGGGCACCCATGTTATCCCACAGAGAGGCAGAGTCAGAGGCCTTTGTGTGGGCCAAAAACGGAATCTCCAGGCAGCCCCAGCACACTGAAAAAGCAGTGCACGGGGAGAAATGAGAGCCAATTCCAACACTGGAACTTTTCCATGCGGGTGGGGGTTTCACGCAGAGTGTGAGACTGCCGGCCTGATATCCTGGTCTGTGCACAGATAGTGAGCGAGAGTTTCCTCCAAGCGCCCCAGGAGTGGGTGCCCGCCCGTGTTACCAGACAGAGTGACAGATTCAGAGGTCTTTGAGTGGGCGGAAGCCCCACCTGATTATGCTAGCAGCTCTGACTGACTGAGCCTTACCCAGAGCCCTCTGCTGAGTAGGAATAGAGTGGGGAGTTGCCAGCTCTTTGAGCCTCTTACTATCCAGGCAGAGGCAGCAGCAACCCCATAGCAGGATTATCAGGCTACTAATTGAGGAAGTAAAGACTAGGAGAGAGGTTCCAGGAACACGGACTCTCTCACTGTCGAAGCCTATAAATGCTAATGAGCCTCAAATGCCAACGAGACTGAAGCACAATACAGGACATCGCCATAGAGACTTATCAACTGCAAACCTCTACCTGAGCATGCCAAAGGGGCAAAACCCGGGGTACAGAGTCACCGACCAGGAAGAGGGAGAGAAAAAAAAAAGCAAGAAGATAACCTCTCAAAATCAAGAATAATCTGCAGACTTTATAACCTATCCCATTTTATTATATTTGTTCGTTTGTTTCTCTTATCTTCATTCTTGATTTTTTTTTTCCTCCTCCAATTTGGTCATTTAACTCTCTGCTGGTCTTACGCTCTCCTCTCCTTGAACTACACTACCCATAAGTGTTACATCTCCCATTATCTTTTCTTTCCTCTTCCTTTCTCTCTATGAGGGTTGCACTCCAAAACCCTTAACTCTCTCTCTCTCCTCTTTTTTCTTTTTTCTTCTTTTAGTGGTTCCCTCTTTTTTTTCTCTCTCTCTCTCTAAATTAGTTTCTTCCTTTCTCCTTTATGTCTCCTCTCATTCAAACCTCAATAACAAACAAATTATCTTATCTGGGACTCAAACTTATGTTTGTGGCATTTTGGGGGCTTTTACTTCACCTTTTTAACTCACTAGCAGTGCTCCAATCCCTGGCTCTCCATTTTATCTAGTTCTTGTTCCACTAAATACAATAGTAATTTTTGAATTTATCCCCCCATTTTCCTGTTTCCCTCTTATTCCTCTCATCATAACTGTTAGTCAACCAACACCTAAAAGCAAATCATTTTATTCTTGACCCAAATTTTTTCCTTATTTGCTTTTTGTGGGTCCATACCCCCCCTTTTTTTGCCCCTTTATTACTTCTCCCCAATTCAGGTCCTCCATTACGGGCATTGTTTGTTCTATTTAGTACAATATAATTCACAGTTCACCACAAGATTTTCTCAAGAAAGAGGGGAGAATAGAGGAGAGGAGAGGAGAGGAGAGGAGAGGAGAGGAAAAAAGGAGGGGGGGAATAATTTCCTTTTTTTTAATTTTTATTTTATTTTTTTTATTTCATTACTAATTTTTTTAAAAAACAACTCTTTTTGATTTTTTATTTTTTTAACTTTTTATTCTTTATTAAATCTTATTAATACTATCAACAAAACCACCCTCAGATGCCATTAAGGAAGAGAAAATCGAATATCATGGATATAAAAGAAAGAAAGGTAACATAGATAGATGAGGAAAAATCTATGGAGAAAAAATTTAATATATTGGAAACCTTGGAGCTAAATGACAGAGAATTTAAAATAGAAATCCTAAAAATACTCAGAGATATACAAGAAAACACAGAAAGGCAATTTAGGGAGCTCAGAAAACAACTCAATGAACACAAAGAATATATTTCCAAGGAAATTGAAACTATAAAAACAAATCAAACAGAGATGAAAAACTCAATTCACGAGCTGAAAAACGAGGTAACAAGCTTAGCTAATAGAACAGGCCAGATAGAAGGTAGGATTAGTGAAATAGAAGACAAGCAACTTGAGGCATAACAGAGAGAAAAAGAAAGAGACTCAAAAATTTAAAAAATTAGATAGCCCTACAGGAAATATCTGACTCCATCAAAAAGAGTAACATAAGAATAATAGGTATATCAGAGGGAGAAGAAAGAGAAAATGGAATGAAGAACATACTCAAACAATTAATAGATGAGAACTTCCCAAGCCTGTGGAAAGAACTAAAGCCTAAAATTCAAGAAGCAAACAGAACTCTGAGTTTTCTTAACCCCAACAAACCTACTCCAAGGCACATCATAATGAAATTGGCACAAACCAACGGCAAAGAAAAAATTCTCAAGGCAGCCAGAGAAAAGATGAATACAAAATATAAAGGAAGACCCATTAGATTATCATTCGATTTCTCAAAAGAAGCTCTACAAGCTAGAAGAGAGTGGATCCCAATATTTAAAGTTCTGAAAGAGAGGAAATTTCAGGCACGAATACTATACCCATCAAAGCTATCCTTCAAATATGAAGGAGAAATAAAAACATTCACGATACAGAAAAAATGAGGGAATTTTTCATCAGAAAACCCCCACTCCAGGAATTACTAAAGGGGGTTCTCCAATTAGAAACAAAGAACAACAACAAAAAAAAAACCCACAAGTAAAAGTAAAAGCTCCAAAAAGAACACAATAAAACCAAATTTAAACTGTGACAACAACAAAAAGAAAGGGGGGGAGAGGATGGAGATTAACAGTAGCAAAGGACAATGGAGTGCAAAACTACTCATAAAATAGCTCTACAGTGATCAGGGTAGGAACCCTTTTCATTACTTAAAGGTAACCACCATTGAAAAAACCACCAAAGAAGCACATGATTTAAAAAAGATAGCAACAGAGGAAAGATGTATGAAATACAACCAAATAAAAACAAAAGATAAAAAAATGAAAGAGAAGGATCAAACAAGACACAAAACTAACAGAAAGCAACGTATAAAATGGCAATAGGGAACTCACAAGTGTCAATAATTACACTAAATGTAAATGGATTAAACTCACCAATAAAAAGGCACAGAGTAGCAGAATGGATTAAAAAAGAAAATCCAACTGTATGCTGCCTACAAGAAACTTTCTAAGTAACAAGGATAAAAACAAATTCAAAGTGAAAGGCTGGAAAACAATACTCCAAGCAAATAACATCCAAAAAAAAGCGGGTATAGCAATACTCATATCTGATAATGCTGACTACAAGACAGCAAAAGTACTCAGAGACAAAAATGGCCATTTCATAATGGCTAAGGGGACACTGAATCAAGAAGACATAACAATTCTTAATATATATGCACCAAACCAAGGAGCACCAAAATATATAAGACAGCTATTTATTGACATTAAAACAAAAACTGACAAAAATACAATCATACTTGGAGACCTCAATACACCGCTGACGGCTCTAGATCGGTCATCCAAACAGAGAATCAACAAAGATATAGCGGTCTTAAACAAAACACTAGAGCACCTGGATATGATAGACATCTACAGGACATTTCATCCCAAAGTGACTGAGTATACATTTTTCTCCAGTGTACATGGATCATTCTCAAGAATTGACCATATGTTGGATCACAAAAACAACATCAGCAAATTCAGAAAAATCGAAGTTGTACCAAGCATACTTTCTGATCATAAAGCCTTGAAACTAGAATTCAACTGAAAAAAAGAGAAAAAAATCCCACAAAAATGTGAAAACTAAACAACATACTTTTAAAAAATGAATGGGTCAAAGAAGAAATAAGTGCAGAGATCAAAAGATATATACAGACAAATGAAAATGACAATACAACATATCAGAATCTATGGGATGCAGCAAAAGCAGTGATAAGAGGAAAGTTCATATCACTTCAGGTATATATGAACAAACAAGAGAGAGCCCAAGTGAAACACTTAACTTCACACCTTAAGGAACTAGAAAAAGAAGAACAAAGACAACCCAAAACCAGCCAAAGAATAGAGATAATAAAAATCAGAGCAGAAATAAATGAAATAGAGAACAAAAACTATACAAAAAATTAATAGAACAAGTAGCTGGTTCTTTGAAAAGATCAACAAAATTGACAAACTCTTGGCAAGACTTACCAAGAAAAAAAGAGAAAGAACTCATATAAACAAAATCCAAAATGAAATAGGAGAAATCACCACGGACACCATAGATATACAAAGAATTATTGTAGAATACTATGAAAAACTTTATGCTACTAAATTCAACAATCTAGAAGAAATGGATAAATTCCTAGAACAATACAACCTTCCTAGGCTGAGTCATGAAGAAGCAGAAAGCCTAAACAGACCAATTAGTAGGGAAGAAATAAAAAAAAATATTAAAAACCTCTCCAAAAATAAAAGTCCAGGCCCAGACAGTTATACTAGTGAATTCTATCAAACATTCAAAGAAGACTTGGTTCCTATTCTACTCAAAGTCTTCCAAAAAATTGAAGAAGAAGCAATACTTCCAAATACATTTTACGAGGCCAACATAACCCTCATACCGAACCCGGGCAAGGACAGCACAGAAAAAGAAAACTACAGACCAATATCTTTAATGAATACAGATGCTAAAATACTAAACAAAATACTAGCAAATTGAATACAACAACATTAAAAAAATAATACATCACGATCCAAGTGGGATTCATCCCAGAATCTCAAGGATGGTTCAACATACGTAAAACGGTTAATGTAATACACCATATCAACAAAACAAAGAACAAAAACCACATGATCTTATCAATAGATGCAGAAAAGGCTTTCAATAAAATACAACACAATTTTATGTTTAAGACTCTCAACAAAATGGGTATAGAAGGAAAATATCTCAACATGATAAAGACCATATGTGATAAATCATCAGCTAACATCATATTAAATGGCACAAAACTGAAGGCTTTCCCCCTTAAATCAGGAACAAAACAGGGTTGTCAACTCTCTCTACTCTTATTCAATGTGGTGCTAGAGGTTCTAGCCAGAGCAATCAGACAAGACAAAGAAATAAAAGGCATCCATATCGGAAAAGAAGAAGTAAAGGTATCACTTTTTGCAGATGATATGATCCTATACATCGAAAACCCCAAAGAATCCACAAAAAGACTACTAGAAACAATAAGCCAATACAGTAAGGTTGCAGGATACAAAATTAACATACAGAAGTCAATAGACTTCCTATATGCCAACAATGAAACATTTGAGAACGAACTCAAAAGAATAATCCCCTTCACGATTGCAACAACAAAAAAATAAAATACCTAAGAATAAACATAACAAAGAATGTAAAGGACTTATATAATGAAAACTATAAACCATTGTTAAGGGAAATCGAAAAAGATATAATGAGATGGAAGAATATTCCTTGTTCTTGGTTAGGAAGAATAAATATAATAAAGATGGCCATATTACACAAAGCAGTATACAAATTTAATGCAATTCCCATCAAAATTTCAATGACATTTTTTAAAGAAATGGAGCAAAAAATCATCAGATTTATATGGAACTATAAAAAACCCCGAATAGCCAAAGCAATCCTAAAAAAAAAGAATGAAGCTGGGGGCATTACAATACCTGACTTCAAACTCTATTAATAGGGCCACGACAATCAAAACAGCATGGTATTGGCAGAAAAATAGACACTCAGACTAATGGAACAGAATAGAAAACCCAGAAATAAAACCACATATATATAGTCAAATAATTTTTGATAAAGCAGCCAACAACACACAATGGAGAAAAGAAAGCCTCTTCAATAAATGGTGCTGGGAAAACTAAAAAGCCACATGCAAAAGAATGAAACTGGACTACAGTTTGTTCCCCTGTACTAAAATTAACTCAAAATGGATCAAAGATCTAAACATAAGACCTGAAACAATTAAGTACATAGAAGAAGACATAGGTACTAAATTCATGGACCTGGGTTTTAAAGAGCATTTTATGAATTTGACTCCAAAGGCAAGAGAAGTGAAGGCAAAAATTAATGAATGGGACTACATCAGACTAAGAAGTTTTTGCTCAGCAAGAGAAACTGATAACAAAATAAACAGACAGCCAACTAAATGGGAAATGTAATTTTCATACAACAGCTCAGATAAGGGCCTAATATCCAAAATTTACAAAGAACTGATAAAACTCAACAACAAACAAACAAACAATCCAATAAAAATATGGGAAGAGGACATGAACAGACACTTCTCCCAGGAAGAAATACAAATGGCCAACAGATATATGAAAAGATGCTCATCTTCTTTAGTTATTAGAGAAATGCAAATCAAAACTGCAGTGAGATACCACCTCACACCTGTTAGATTAGCTATTATTAACAAGACAGGTAATAGCAAATGTTGGAGAGGCTGTGGAGAAAAAGGAACCCTCATACACTGTTGGTGGGACTATAAAGTAGTACAACCATTATGGAAAAAAGTATGGTGGTTCCTCAAAAAACTGAAAATAGAACTACCTTATGACCCAGCAATCCCTCTACTGGGTATATACCCCAAAAACTCAGAGACATTGATACGTAAAGACACATGCAGCCCATGTTTATTGCAGCATTGTTCACAGTGGCCAGGACATGGAAACAACCAAAAAGCCCGTCAATAGATGACTGGATAAAGAAGATGTGGCACATATACACTATGGAATACTATTCAGCCATAAGAAATGATGACATCGGATCATTTACAGCAAAATGGTGGGATCTTGATAACATTATACGAAGTGAAATAAGTAAATCAGAAAAATATAGGAACTGCATTATTCCATACATAGGTTGGACATAAAAGTGAGACTAAGAGACATTGATAAGAGTGTGGTGGTTAGGGGGGGGGGGAGAGGGAAAGGGAAAGAGAGAGAGGGAGGGCACAAAGAAAACTAGATAGAAGGTGACAGAGGACAATCTGACTTTGGGTGATGGGTATGCAACATAATTGAATGACAAGATAACCTGGACATATTATCTTTGAATATATGTAACCTGATTTATTGATGTCACCTCATTAAAAAAATAAAATTATTTTTAAAAAAATGAGGAGAGCCTGACCAGGTGGTGGCGCAGTGGATAGAGCATCAGATTGGGACGTGGAGGACCCAGGTTCAAATCCCCCAGGTCACCACCTTGAGCATGGCCTCATCTGGTTTGAGCAAGGCTCACCAGCTTGAGCCCAAGGTTGCTGGCTTCAGCAAGGGGCCTTTTGTTCTACTGGAGCCCCTAGGTCAAGGTACATATGAGAAAGCAATCAATGAACAACTAAGGTGCCGTAATGAAGAACTGATACTTCTCATCTCTCTCCCTTCTTGTCTGTCCCTCTCTGTTGCTCTCTCTGTCATAAATAAATAAATAAATAGAATGGGGTGAGAACCTAAACAGACACTTCTCCCAAGAAGGCATATAAATGGCCAACAGATATATAAAAAGATGCTCATCTTCAGCAACTATTAGAGAAATGCAAATCAAAACTACAATGAGATACCACTTCACACCTGTTAAATTGGCTGTTATCAACAAGACAGGTGATAACAAGTGTTGGAGAGGCTGTGGAGAAAAAGGAACCCTGTTTTACTGCAGGTGGGAATGTAAACTGGTACAGCCACCATGGAAGAAATTATGGCGATTCCTCAAAAACTTTAGACTAGAATTACCATATGACCCAGCAATGCTTCCACTGGGTATCTACCCGAAAAACTCAACATTGATACATAAAGACACATGCATCCCCATGTTTATCACAGCATATTCATAGTGGCCAAGACGTCTATGGCCTTACCACCCTGAACACGCCCGATCTCGTCATAGTGGCCAAGACATGGAAAACAACCAAAGTGCCTCTTGAGAGAAGACTGGATAATGAAGATGTGGTACATATATACAACGGAATATCACTCAGCCATAAACAATGATTCCTTTTTAGTCCCTAATTTTAACAAAACACCTGGCTTAGTGTTTTGCTATTTAAGATTTATTTTTTATTTTTTATATTTTTGTATTTTTCTGAAGTTGGAAACAGGGAGGCAGTCAAACAGACTCTCGCATGCGCCCAACCAGGATCCACCCAGCATGCCCACCAGGGGGCGATGCTCTGCCCATCTGGGGTGTTGCTCTGTTGCAACCAGAGCCATTCTAGCACCTGAGGCAGAGGCCATGGAGCCATCCTCAGCGCCCAGGCCAACTTTGCTCCAATGGAGCCGTGGCTGCAGGAGGGGAAGAGAGAGACAGAGAGGAAGGAGAGGGGGAGGGGTGAAAACAGATGGGCACTTCTCCTGTGTGCCCTGGCCGGGAATCAAACTCGGGACTCCTGCACACCAGCTGGCGCTCTACCACTGAGCCAACCGGCCAGGGCCTACTTAAGATTTATTTGATGGTGGGTTTTGGTGAGTGGTCTTTATTGTATTTAAATTATTAATTTTTATTTCTCTGTTACTTAGCTTCCTTCTATAAAAATTTTATATAATGCATTTTAAAAATCTATTAATCTAATGGTATGATTTTTTCTTTTAATTTGCTGATGTAATGAGTTATATTGATAGATATTCTTTTTTCTATCTATTCTTGCCATCCCCAAAATAAATCTTACTTGGTCACAGTGTTGTATTTTAATACTTTACTAGATTCTAACTGCTACTTTTTTTTTTTTTGCATCAATATTCATAAGTTATATTGGATTATAATTTTAAATTTCCAAATATACCTCCTTTATTAGAGTTGAATATTAAAATTAGATTGGCCACATTAAGTGAATTCAACTCTTTATTTATTCTTCTATGGCCTTGAACAGTTTAAATAACACTGTAACCATCTTTCTTTAAATATAAGGTAAATGGGAGTCAGGAGCCCGTTAGGCTCAGGGCTTGAGTTCACTGGGAATTCTTTCATCAAGCCTTGCTCCCCTCTGGGCTTTTTACACTGCTGGGCCTGGGGCTGGAGAGTGGGTTGGCTTTCAGGACCTTCAAACAGAGAGAGCAAAGCATTTTTAGCTCAATACTATTTCCTTTCCATTTCATAGTCTTCTGGCTTAATTCATTTCCCCTTTGTTTTGAGTCCTTTTCAAGTATTTTGCTGAGACAGTGAAAATGTAAGTGAAATACTCCAGAGTATTACATATTGCCAAATCACTTTTTCCCCCTGCTTTGACAGGTGAATGATATCTTGGCGGCAAATAGAGTTCTTGGTATTTTCCGTACATTTTGTTTCAATATCCTCTGCTTCCAGATGAGACGTTTGATGCCAATCTTACTCTTATCCCCTTATAAATAACTTGTTCTTCCTGTCTAAAACTTACAAGATTTAATTCTTAGCATTCAGGAATTTTTACCAGAATATGTTGGTTCTCAATTTTCTCATTAATCTAACCTGGAATTGGACTCATTCCTTCAGTACAGAGAGTCAGATCTCTCCAGAAATTTTTCTTCTACTATATATTTAATTATTTCTTCATCTTTAGCTGTTCCTTCTTCTTTGTCTATAAATTCCATTGCTTGAAGGTTAGGTCTCTTGGCTCTATCCTCCCACACATTCCTTTCTTTTTTTTCCTTATGATTTTTATCTCCTTGTGATTTTGTTCTTTGTGCTTTGGTCTCTCAAGCCACCAACATGCATCTCAGTATTGGTCTCAATACTGACAGTTAACTCAACATCTACTGAATTGATTAATGAAGTTTTTTTTTCTATTAGAAATTATTTTTTGTATTTCATTTAACTCTCTCTAGGTCTCTTATATTGTATTTGTGTATATAAATACATATATAATATATATTTATGTATCTCTGCCTATTTCCACCATGAGCTCTATTTTGCTGAGTTGTCTTCTGTTGGTTCTAACTCATCTCTTCTCCTAGCTGCTGGGATCTCCCACCTGCATGGTCCTTACCTCTGCGGGCTCAGTGGGGTCAGGTCTGGTTGTTGGTAGACAAGAAGGGGTCTCTTCCTCCAAGACTGACAGTACAAAAGCAGTTTCCTCTGAGGCTGCAGGAGGAAGGTACCCAACACCTACCCCATCAGCCACAAAAGATAGAGGCCCACCCCTTCAGCTCTTTCTTGGCCTCTTAGGCACCAAGGGAGATGAGCAGTACCCACAGGCTGGTGTCATCCTTCTTTATTGTGCTACTGAGCTTTCACTGGGCCAGGCTCTTGGCAGAATCATCTTCCGATTTCCACAGAATGCTGATGGTTGTCCCAGAACTCTTGCCAAGCCTGTGTCCTGTTCTGACAATAATCCCTGGCAGAGTTCTCCATCTCCACACAGCCGACCACCCCACCTGAACCCAGCGCCCTTTGACTCCGGCTGCCCTTTGGACCCAGAAACACAGAAATTGAAATTGGGAGTGCAATGAAGTTAACCTACTCACAGGTTAATAAAACTCACACACAAATATATATATATATACACATATATATGTATGTATATATAGTCACACGTATATATATATGTATGTATATATATATCACGCATCTCTCCTCTTCCCCTCAGCCTAGTTCCAACCAGAAAAGAGCACAAGTGCCTACTACACAGGCCTGCTGAAAAAAACATATATTAAAGAAAAGGAGCAATCCAATTTCAGAAACACTTTAGGTGAAAGTTTCCCTCGTTTCTGCATGGCCTACCCTGATTCTGTGGAGGCCCACAGCCCGTAGGTCAATTCTGATGTTCACCACTGTGTTCGTTAAACACAGGAAACTGGGCCAAGGGGCAGAGCCTAAGCAGAGGATATGATGCCCTTTCCCTCCCTTCCGGCTCCCACTGGTCTCCATTTAATTCAGCTGCAATGTCAAGAAAACTAAATATAACAGAGCAATAATCCTTGTGTGAGCACTATTAGGACTGAAGAAAAATATCACTGGCTCATGCCTTGATAAAATGGAGTTATTGAAAAGGCTGAGAATTTACGGCGAAACTCCCCTCTGAGGAGCCTAATGACTGTTCAGCTTCTCTGTTCCCTTTCTGCCGATGACTTGCAGTGTGTTCTTGCAGCCTGATGCTGCTCCTGAATCTCAGCCTAATTCTCGCAAGTCAAGCATGTGAGAAAATCGAAGGCTCCGGAGGTCTTGGGAAGCATCATCGGGGTTGCAAGAACCAGGTGTGAATGAGCCAAAGTTAGGCACGAGTCCGTCTGGACCTAGAAAGAGGCTGTGATGGGAGGAGAAAGTTCTGGACCAGAAAACTGCACAAACAGGTTTTCTCACCTGAAGGAATAGGCCCAAATGTCTACCTCCCCAGGCTCTCCCGTAAGTAAAGGCAAGCCAAGCAAAAATGAGGTGATGCAATGGTTATCATTATCATTGTTATCCCAAAGGCTTTTATGGCTTCTCTTTCCAGGTGCAGGCTTCTGCTCCCTTCAAGCCCAGCAGATTTCAGGAAACACATTTCTTCACACGTCCATCTATTTTTATAATCCCCATTAGCAACAAGAGGCATCAGAGTGATCAAGTCAGTGTTACTATTAACAGTCTCTCAATGATTTAGGAACTGGCAAACAGAGGAAGCACCTTATGAGTGTAGTTAACTGGATACATTAACTGTGAATTAAGAGATAGCATTTCTAAGTAATAAACATAAAGCAATCCTGACTCTTTAAAAAACAAAGACAAGAATAAAAGATCTTAACTGGTTCAAATAATTAAGAAAGTATAGTTTTTTGTTTTCATAATCTTTGCTTTGGTTTGTTTGTTTTTCCTAAAGGAGCCTTCTCTCTCATGTTCTTTTGGCAGAGAAATAGCAAGATTTTTCTTTACTAAAAGTGCTTGGCATTTGTGGGATATGTCAGCTTTGACTACTGAACCTCCCACAAAGGAACAAGTATTATCTCCAAAAAGCAAAAAGTAGCTGAGAAATTCTGGAATCATCACTAATCTCATAAACTGGCAACCAAAGGTAGTGGTTCAAAATAGTCAGAGATAGCTGGGTCCTAACGTATTCCTCACTTGAACTAGTTACTTAAATAATTTCACTCTCCTTGACTTTAGAACATGAGGATGTTCTATGACTCATCCACGAGGACTAAGCAAAATACACTAATTCTTAAAAAGTCCCTATCCCAGTGTCTGGCCATAGTAAGTAGTCAGTAACTGAGAATTAATTTTGGTTAATAAAACATTATTAATTCAATACTAAAATGCCTATCTTTTTTCTTCAATAAAAATAAAATACGCATGTAACCAAAGCTGGGATTATAAATCTGGAAAATATGACTCTGATGACTGAGTCCCATACCTGGGTGGTCGTCAGAATTTTCCGCTGAACTTAAAATGCTGTTGCCTCAATGCCAGTGAATCAGAACCCCATGGAAGACAGGGTCATGGCAAGAAGCTATATCTATTGAAAGCATCTCAGGCAAAAGTGATGAGCAGTTAGTTGTATATGCTTATCAACATATATTTAACCACTAGCTTAAACAATCAGGGGCCCCCAAAAAGTTAGTCCCGTTATATACAAAAGTAAAATCTAAAATAAATTCAATTTCATTTTAAATTGTGCCTCTGATTTTCTTTAAAAGAAAAAGCTATTTAGAATGGCTTGTATAGATGTGATAAAATAAATATAAATATGGAAGGAAACAATATTCATAGAAAAAAAACACCCATAGAAGCCAGCAAAGTTATACATTACCATAAGTGAGCTTTGTAAAACACGAATACATTGTGTGATGGAAAAATGTATCAAACCAGCCTGACCGTTGGTGGCGCAGTGGATACTGATGTCCCAGGTTCAAAACCCTGAGTTGCTGGCTTGAGTGCAGGGTCACTAGCTTGAGTGTGAGAACATCAAAATGATCACATGATTGCTTCCTTGAAGCCCAAGGTCACTGGCTTGAGCCAATGTCACTGGTTTGTGCAAGGGGTCACAGGTTTGACTTGACCACCCCCCCAATTCTGGTCAAGGGATGGTTGAGAAGCAATCAATGAACAACTAAAGTGATGAAACTACAAGCTAATGATTCTCATCTCTCTTCCTTCCTGTCTCGCTCTCTCACAAAAAAAAAAAAACCAAAAAAAAAATTCATCCTTTAATTTTTACAGTATAATTAGTTAAAAATCAGTAAAGGGTCCTGAGGGCTATGCAAACTGCCTCCTGGTGATGTGACCCAGACAAACCTCCATGAAGTAGTGTAACATCTCAAGACAAGGTGGTATAGATGAGTCCAAGCTTCCTTCATAACTCTCTTAAGGCTGGTCCTTCCCTGCACAGGCTGCCTACACAGTAGCCCAAGGCAAAAACCTGGGAACACCCCTAACCCTCTATTGCCTTCACCTGTCTCACCTAAACAGTGAGCAACACCTCCTGTCCGTTCTATTGTCTAGCCATTTTTCTATTGTCTTATTGTCTCCCTCCACATGATTGCTGCTGGCTTAAGAGAGCCCTTCATTTTTCCATCCCAACTATTTCACTGCCCTTGTCAGACATAGCTCCGCTCAGGTACAGGGCCTTGACAAGGAAAGACACAGGAGCTCGTGAACTCAGGGTGTAGACAAGGCATAGATGCAACAAATGGGCACAAAGGTCTCTGGGCCTGATTTGAAGTCTTCCAGAGAGATTGAGGAAGAGTGTTCCAGTCTGCAGAGACTTATACCTTTTATTAGACAAGTCAGGAGAAGAGAGGGTCATCATCTCTGGGGTGAAGACCTCTGGCCAGAGGCCCCCCAAATTTTTATCCTCAGAATAGAGAAAATGCACTATAGGTTAGTATAATACAACAAGCATTCCTCCCGCTACCCCCCATAGATGCCCTGCAAATCATCAGCCAAGCTTCAGAGAGAAGAGGGGAAGAGGTGTGGGATATCTGTCCCATCGCAATCTTGATGTGATGATTTATGGAAATGTCCCCTGATTTTTAAGTCATGAGGAGGGGAAGGGATAGCTCACAACCAGCCAGGTCTTCACAAATCCTGGAGCAGGCTGTTCAGCCCCAGGTACATAGATGATCCCGGAGACAACTCGAGGGTGGAGAGGTACCTGGGACGTGCCTGTGGAGAAGGGGGACAGGGAACAGTGAGCATGAGCCTAGCCCACGTTGCAGGTGTGGAGCCTGACTAGTGCTTTGACGTCAAAACAAAATAGATTTATTTTTTCTGGTTTTCTTAACAAGTGACTCCCAAAAGCAGGTCACAGTGTCTCCGTCTACCCAGTCTGAACCAACTGGGTAAGTGCTTCAGCACAACCTCATTAGGATCCAATTGAACATGCATCACACACGCAGTACCTAATGTGGCACTCAGTGCAGACAGATGCTTAGAAATTACTTCTAAATGAGCATTTTACACATGACCTTTTTCCTTTCTCTGCGAAGCCCATGTTGAAATAATGGTGATACGCAATAGCCCTATTTGTTCTACTGAGGTTCTCTCCTGGGTTCTGTCCAAAGGAATTTGGTCATTAAAATATTTAAAAGATGCATTATAAGGTAGTTTCACCAAAAAGACAGTTGAGATATATCACTTTTTAAAAAAATTAAATGCCTTGTTCTACCTCCATTCCTCAGAAGTTAGGGTGGGCAGTAGGATGGGGAGAGGAACAGGCAGATGATGCTTAGTGAACTTCCCAGTGGTTTATCTGTATGTGGAAGAGGCACAAGGGAGAATCCTATCTCCCCAATTCACTTAAGCAGCCTACTGTAGCTACTTCAAGTCTCCAAAACATCCAGACATGCTAGAGATATTGGGACTAGATGCAAACCCCCATGTCCCTTTGTCCTTTCCGTATGAATTAATTGCTTTAATGTACCAGGCATTCTGTTGGGCAAAAGGGATACAACAGTGAATGGGATTGCCCTCGTGAATTCCCAGTCTAGGAAGGGAGGCAGACAAACAGGATCAACACCACGGTATAAGTAGAGGATGGTGACATCTCACCCACCATGTCAGATGCCTCTTGGCCTCATCTCATATCCTCTATGCCCAGCCTTTACCCCGCAGCTTCCCACAGCTGCACTATGACAGCTGCTCGACATATCTGTCACTTTCTGTCCTGGAGAGTCTCTGCAGCTGCTGTGTGGGATGTCAGCAGGACCCACTGGGCATTCACACAGGTATAATCTGGAAGAAAAGGAAAGTTTATACCCTGTGAACCCTGAGAAAGAAGACACCTACTAAGAAGGGCTCCTGGTGGCTAACTGGGCTCAAATTTTTAAAAACAGACCTAACAGCCATTTCTGCACAGAGGCTCCTCACGCAAACTGCCCTTCACAGAGAAGCCTGCCACTGGACTGCCACCTGCACTGTGTTTCTGCCATCTGAACCAGCCCTTATAAAGAAGTTCCTGTAGCTATTATTAACAAGACAGGTAATAGCAAATGTTGGAGAGGCTGAGGAGAAAAAGGAACCCTCATCCACTGTTGGTGGGAATGTAAAGTAGTACAACCATTATGGAAAAAAGTATGGTGGTTCCTCAAAAAACTGAAAATAGAACTACCTTATGACCCAGCAATCCCTCTACTGGGTATATACCCCAAAAACTCAGAAACACTGATACGTAAAGACACATGCAGCCCCATGTTCATTGCAGCATTGTTCACAGTGGCCAGGACATGGAAACAACCAAAAAGCCCATCAATAGATGACTGGATAAAGAAGATGTGGCACATATACACTATGGAATACTACTCAGCCATAAGAAATGATGACATCGGATCATTTACAGCAAAATGATGGGATCTTGATAACATTATACGAAGTGAAATAAGTAAATCAGAAAAAAACAGGAACTGCATTATTCCATACGTAGGTGGGACATAAAAGTGAAACTAAGAGACATTGATAAGAGTGTGGTGGTTACGGGGGGAGGGGGGAAAGGGAGAGGGAAAGGGAGAGGGGGAGGGGCACAAAGAAAACTAGATAGAAGGTGACAGAGGACAATCTGACTTTGGGTGATGGGTATGCAACAAATTGAAAGACAAGATAACCTGGACTTGTTATCTTTGAATATATGTATCCTGATTTATTGATGTTGCCCCATTAAAAAAATAAAATTAAAAAAAAGAAAACTAGATAGAAGGTGACGGAGGACAATCTGACTTTGGGTGATGGGTATGCAACAGAATTGAATGACAAAATAACCTGGTCATGTTTTCTTTGAATATATGTACCCTGATTTATTGATGTCTCACCATTAAAATTAATAAAAATTTATTTATTTAAAAAAATTGCAAAAAGAAAAAAAAAAAAAAAAAGAAGTTCCTGGACTTCTGTTTCATCCAATAGGACTGAGGCTTTCCCCATTCAATCAGAGCTGCACAGCTCTAGCCAACAGAGTGACTCTATTCTGCCGAATCATGACCGTGTCTTTTGGACCAATCAAACTGTGAGGATGTAGAGTCCTCATTTACATGATTATGGATTAATGAGGGACCAGGGGCAGGGACTTCTGTCTATATAAGCCACTCCCCTCTGGCTCAGAGAGTGCACTTTCCCTTTCCACTAAACACTGAAAATATCTCCCCAGAGCAGAGCAGAGCTGTCTATCCCGAGAGGGGTCTGGTGCAAGGGCCGTGTGGCCGCAGAGCTATTTCCACAACTATGCCGTATCACAACTGTGCTGTTTTGCAACAAATAAAGTTTCCTTCTTCACTACACCCCAAACTGGGGATTCTTGTTGGCGTTGCATTGATGCCAATGACCAGGTGGTTGACAACCCCTTAGGGCACTGGCAGGAAGTTAAGAGTCAATGCTTCCTTCTTGGCTCCTTGGCAGACAATGAAGTCTTATTAAGATACATGTATTATGGGGTAAATTGTGTCCTCCAAAAAGGTGGTGAAGTCCTAACCCTTAGTACCTGTGAATGTGACCTTATTTCAAAATAGTCTTTGTAGAATATCATGTTAAGATGAAGTAATTAGAGAGGGTCCTAATCCAATATGACTGGTGTCCTCATAAAATAAGGAAATTTGGACATGGAGACCGACAGACACACATACACAGAATGGCATGTGAACATGAATGCAGAGATTGGGTGATACTTCTACAAGCCATGGCTAGGAGAGAGGCCTAGAACAGATTCTTGCTCAGTCTACAGAGAGATCCAACCCTTCCAGCACCTTGATCTCAGACTTTCAGCCTCCAGATATGTGAGATAATAAAGTTCTGTTGTTTAAGTCACCAATTTGTTGTATTTTGTTACACCTGCCCTAAGAAACTAACACATAGACCCTCCAAATATCACAGTGAGATGGTGCCTCAGTTTCCCACAGTGAGGAATCGCTTGACAACCCTCCCTTTCATTGGGTTCACCCAAATCCCTATTTTAGTTTTCTCTGCAACCTTCTCATAGTTCCTAGGGTTCCAAAATTAAGTCCTCAAATAAAGCACCTATACCAAGCCCTTGTCCCAGTCTCTGTTTTCTAACTGGAAAACCCGGGCTAAGACTCCCACCCTTGCTAAATCAGCCATCAGTCTAAATTCCTGAGTGACTACATGGAAGGGAGTGACTTTGGGCTGTTACATGAGTGAGAAATAAATAGTGTCCATCAAGTGGATGTGGGGGTTTCCTTGTTAGTTATAGCAGCAGAGCCTACCTTGAGCTTAAGGACCCGGCATTGCTTTAGTCACAGACACACCCCCTCCAGCACAGGCATGTCATCCAGTCTGTGGCGGTGTATTCAGGAGAAATGACAACATGCTGGGGCAAAATTTCTTCAGCACAGTGCTCACTTCCCCATGTTCCCAGTGCAGACAGTCTTCCCTACCACTCGTGGATGGGGCAGATGGGTAGAGCTGTTCTTCCAAGGCTCACTTTTTTTGCTTCCTGGAAAATCCAACCACCTGCACCTCAATTTCTTACCCAACCACCCCCACCCCCTCCCACTCATTCATTCTTCCTGGAACAGAGGCTATAGGGTTAATTACTTATATTTGCATAACCAACAGCTCCAGTGACTTTCCTAAGAGAGTTATTGCAGCATATTCCAGCATAACTAGGAGAGTTATTCAAAAAGAAATAAAAGAAAATCTTATAAATGCTAAATAGCTATTATTGCATCACAACTTTTATGTTTGTACCTTGACTCCTGGACTCAACATGAAACTTCTTGATGTCTCCAAAATCCCTCATTACGAGGTGGTTCCTGTGGTACACAGCTGGGGAAACCTTTCTTGCTTTGTATCAAGTAAGAAGTGAATAAATATTTAAGAATTTATTCTTCTCACATTTACATCTAATATTCCCTAATTCTCATTTTTTTTCCCCAGTATAATCTTAACTATGGCAGTCAAAGAGCAAAATTGTTTTCTAAGATCATTTTTTAACCCACAAGTACTGTTTATAATGCTACAGTTTGAGATGATCATGGGAGTGGGAGAATTGGGCAGGAAAGTCCTTCTGCCCTGGCCTCACCCCTGACTGTGGGCACAAGTGGAGTGTAGCTGCCACCTGCCCGGCCCACCCTGCACACTGTATAATCAGACAGCGTCTGTCCATCTGGCACTCAAGCACTGGGAAGGGAGCTGGAAAAAACAAAGACAGTCTCTTACCACAAAGCTTCCACTTGCAGAAGGGCTATGATAACAACCCTATTTTTAGCATGGAACAATCACATCAGGTGCTGGGTAGAGAGAGTGGGGGTAGGGCTGGCCCAGTCCAAAAGTTCTATATGCTTTCGCTCTGCTCCTCAGCTATGGGCACCCTCCCAAACGTGCTCACTGCTGGTCACACTTAAAAATCATAAAATGTTTAAGAGACGCCAGTAGCACAGCACACTAAACTCTACAAAGAAATTTACTCTGTTGGCAATTATTTGTTCAGGATTGGTGAGTGCCTGCAGATATTTGGGCAAGGATTGAATGGCATTGGCATGAAGGGCTGGGAGAGAGGTTAGGGTAGGCCAGCCTTCTGTGTCAGTCCTGGGGCACAGTGAGTGCTGCCTGAACTGCTTAGAGAGGTGCCTCCAGGGGAAACGGGTCTGCCCTAGTTCCCCGCATCCTAGACAGCTCCAAGTCTCCTCACTGACACTGGGAAAGCAAACTAGGCAGAGGAAGTGGTGATTCAGTTGCTGGTGACTGTTCATAGGAAACAGGACCAGAATCTAACTCACTGTAACTCAACCACATAAACCAATCACAGTTATCACCTATGAGTATCTCGTTCTTGCTGGGCCTTTCCCCATGTGCCTGTGCAGACGCTTACTCCCATGGGAGCTGCACAGAAGCCACAGTGCTCAGGGGCTGTCTCTTTTGCATCCAGATGTCAGAGGTGTTTCCAGTTGACCTCACATGTGTCTCGGTTCTAATCACTTTTGAGAAATACCACATGTCCTCCTGCAAATAAAAAGAATTGTTATCCCCAGAAGCAATCCAGAATATGTCAATTAGGGTGCTAACACACTATTCAGTGAAGAATGTTCTCAGCCCCTCAGGTACCGGGCAATTGAGCCAACAGCATGATGTGAGCACCTGACCTATTTATTTCCCTGGCAAGGAATCAACATGCCAATTTCTAAAATGGCACTAATCATTAGGTAACACTTACTGGTTCTGCAGAAATCTTTATACTTTAGTAACAGGGTTTTCTCTCTCAAAACTGTCACAGTGAGACTTCTTCATCTGCAGATTAGACACCGGGACACTGGGGCCGACCTGTGGTATGCAGCCGTAGAGACAGTGACTAGGAAGCGGTGGCAGTCCCAGGAGGCCCTGGCTCCTCCAGGAGCACTCAGATCTCAGACAACGCTGCTAAAGCTCTGGGAAGCTGGAGGCAGCATGAGCATTCCCTGTCAGACCTGGGATCAGAGAGAAAACATGTGGCTTCTCGTCCCCACCCCCACGGTGCTCGACACCCTGGTCCCCTGTGCCATCGCACTCCTTCTGAGTCAGGTAGGTGGCTGACTGACAGGTGCCTGGGGGAGGCGGCAGGCGAGGACAGAAAATAGAATGCCTACCTGGGAGCCAGAGGCTCGGCTAGGCGAGGCAGAAACATTGTACCAGAGTCCTTTCAAGAGCACCCTTGTTTAAAGGAAAAATAAATAGGCAAACTGAGGACTGAGCCCTTCCTTACCAACCCCCCCCCCCAAAACAGCCACCAGATCATGCCATACTGAATCAGCCCTGGGGAAATGGCTTGGGAGGAAAGTGCTAAGAATGTTATCAGAGACTGTTATCAACTGGGAACTAATATTCCTCAAGTCAGGAGACACGACAACAGCTGATTCCAGTGAAATCAGCAGGCCTTTTGCACCTGCTCTTGTATTAAAAGGCAACTCAAGAAAAGCCTGTGCAATCAAAGTGTGGAAACTCAATCTCTCTCTCCCCCAAGGGACCAATTGTGCCAACAGAGAAGAACACCGGGGCATCTTCATGGGTGTTTGTCACGGACACCTTGCGCTTACAGGATGCATGGCCTGGGGTTCCAGGATAAGAAATCAGGCCTTTCCTCTCCTGGGCTCAGGCAAGTATACAAGCAGGAGGTGACTTAAATGGAGCTCTTTTAAGGGAGCAGAGGGATACAAAGTTATTGGGGGAAGTTCAAGCCCAGAAGAAGCCAGCCCTAAACAGGGCTACCAAGGATTGCTGCAGAGGGGCAGGGCACACACAGATCTGAAAGGATTACCGTCTATAATCGGTGATTACCTGGTTTTGTCCTGGAAATTGAAAAGCACACCTTCCCTCTCTACTCCCTCCCTCCACCAAATCTCCTAGTCCAGCTGCTCCAACACTGACAGATAAACCGCCAATGCCGATCCTGTCACTGGCTGTGTGTGCTGGTACATGTTTAATTTAACAACAGCTGTTTGGGGGCAGAGATGTATATACATGTATATGTCCATACATTGATTATAAATTATATGGATCTAAAGGTATGTAACATACAAGTGACAACTAATAATAACATTTATAACGCTCTCTATTGTAAATGTCATATAACTAATTGATTCTTGTTAGTCTTTTTTATCCCAGTCCTCTCATTGATGAAATAACTATTTCAAGGGTCATCACCACACAGGGACAGCATTTAGATGAAGGAGCAGACAAGCAGAAATTTCAGGGATGGGTCAGCCAAGAATCATTTTGAATACAAAATGGTACTCAAAAGTGGCTCTGACCTTAGAAGCTCTGTTCCCACACACATCTGAGCATCTCTCTCTCTCTCTCTCTCTCTCTCTCTCTCACACACACACACACACACACACACACACACACACGTATTTGCCATTGAGAACAGCTTCACTTTTCTACTCCTAAAGCAGCAAATTCCTTAGCCACGATGTTAAACAGGAGCTATCTGTTCCACTCCTAGGTACATTCTCAAGAGAAAGGGAAACAGCCGACCAGGCGGTGGCATAGTGGATGGAGTGACAAACTGGAATGCAGAGCACCCAGGATTGAGGCACGGAGGTTGCCAGCTTGAGTGTGGGCTCATTCAACTTGAGCACGGGCTCACCATCTTGAGCACAGGGTCACTGGTTTGAGAATGGGATCATACCGAGGCCCTGTAATTGGAATGAGTCCACTTTAAATCCTTTAATGAGGATCCATTGGAGGGCAAGTCTGGTGCCAGCAGCCACAGTAATTCCAGCTCCAATAGCGTATATTAAAGTTGCTGCAGTTAAAAAGCTCGTAGTTGGATCTTGGGAGTGGGCGGGTGGTCTGCCGCGAGGCGAGCCTCCGCCCATCCCCACCCCTTGCCTCTCGGCGCCCCCTCGATGCTCTTAGCTGAGTGTCCCGCGGGGCCCGAAGCGTTTACTTTGAAAAAATTAGAGTGTTCAAAGCAGGCCCGAGCTGCCTGGATACCACAGCTAGGAATAATGGAATAGGACCGCGGTTCTATTTTGTTGGTTTTCGGAACTGAGGCCATTATTAAGAGGGACGGCCGGGGGCATTCGTATTGCGCCGCTAGAGGTGAAATTCTTGGACCGGCGCAAGACGGACCAGAGCGAAAGCATTTGCCAAGAATGTTTTCATTAATCAAGAACGAAAGTCGGAGGTTCGAAGACGATCAGATACCATCGTAGTTCCAACCATAAACGATGCCAACTGGCGATGCAGTAGCGTTATTCAAAAAAGAAAAAAAAGAGAGAGAGAGAGAATGGGATCATAGACATGACCCAATGGTCACTGGCTTGAGCCCAAAGGTCTCTGGCTTGAAGCCCAAGGTGACTGGCTTGAGCCTAAGGTTGCTGGCTTGAGCAAGGGGTCACTCGCTCTGCTGTAGCCCCCCTGGTCAAGGCACATATGAGAAAGCAGCCAATGAACAACTAAAGTGCCACAACGAAGAATTAATGCTTCTCATCTCTCTCCCTTCTTGTCTGTCTGTTCTTGTTTGTCCCTCTCTCTGACTCTCTCTCTGTCACAAAAATAATAAAATAAAGTAAAATAAAATAAAAAAGAGAAATGGAAACAAATGTTCACACCAAAACTTGTAAATGAGTGAGTGTTCACAGCAACATTACCATATAGCCAAAAGATGAAAATAACCCAAATGTCCAAGAACTGATGAGTGGACAAACAAAATGTAGCATCTTCATACAATGGAATATTATCAGGTACTAAAAAGGAATTAAGTACTGGTGGATGCCATAGTGTGGATGAACCTTGAAAACACCATGCTGAGTGATAGAAGCCAGACATTAAAGGTCATAACTCTACAATTCCATTTATTTGAAATATGCAGAATAGGCAAAGTTATAGAGACAGAAAGTAGACTGAGTTTCCTAGGGCTGGGGAAGTTAAGAAGAGAAATGTGGGTGAGGTTTCCTTTTGGGGAGATGAAAAATGTTCAAAACCTGATTGTATTAATGGTTACACAACCCTGTGAACACACTAAAAGCCATTGAATTGTAACTTTAAAATGGTGAATTTTATGGCATGTTTAGCATATGTCAATAAGTTATTATTATTTTCTTAATCCTGAGCCATGCCACAGCTGTGTGTTATTTTAATCTCTGAATGTACTAACAACACTGCTCATGATTTGGAAACGAGCTTTACAAAATGTCTTGGCCTCATTTTCTGACTGAATTCCCACAACTACCATGTGAGGTTGGCAGAGCAGAAAAGCTTATGCTTGTTAACAGAAGACTGGGTCCAATCCGTTAGGTGACTTGCGTAGGGTCACACAGCCAGCGTGACAGTAGAAGGGGGAACTGGAAAATCTGCCTCCTGGTGCTCAGAGTTCTCTCCTCCTCATGTTGACATGGTTGGACCGAGTGCAAACTACAGAGGAGCCAATGCCGTGCAGGTGGGTCTCGTGGCCAGGCCAGGAATGGGGGCCTTGTGGCAAGGCCTTCCCACGGAATGAGGAACAGGAGGGCTGAGGTGCTGCTGGCTCACAGGGTGAGGCCTAAGGAGTCGGTGAGTGCAGAGCTCCACAAATCCAATGCTAGAAATGCCTGTGTGCCTATTTATCATTCAGTAAGCACTCACTGGGCATCTGTGATGAGCAAGACACCATAGTAGGCCCACGATTCAGTGACAAAACACTCTGTGCCATCATGGAGCCTTCATGATAGGAAAATACAGATGTTAAACAGATAAACCTATGAACAAATTATTATCACTGTGGAAAGGGCTCCAAGGAACAAATTTCAAAAAGATGCCGAGAGCATATGATGAGACCCAGCCTGCTCTGTATTAAAGACAAACGGAAAAGGAAAAATCTAGTAACTTGCCAGTTTCTAGCTTACCAGTTCCAAGCATGTCTTTGCTTTGTGTTGGTCAACTAAGTTTGTAAAATATGATTTTTATGTTTGCTTGCTTACAGTTTGCATTGGGGGCTGGGCAGCACCAGGTATATGTGGTCTGTGAAACTGCAAATTACCTTCCTGCTTGGGAAGGGCCATTGTTTTGCTAGTGTTTGCTGGAGGAGAGGTTTTTGAGCCAGAAAGTTTTGAAAGGAAAGAGCAAAAGGGGAAGAGAGATTCTGCCCCCACCACTGAAAGGTGCGGTAGGATTTCTTTTTCCTCCCTGATCCCCGGCTTTCCTGTGGCTTGCCTGTCTTGGTAAGATACCAGTAAACAGAATGGCCCACCATCCTCCAGCTCTGTTGTTTCATTACCGTCTGCCCGAATTCAATGAGAACCTGCATGTGAGTGGCCACGACTGCCGCGGCTGCTGGCCATACACCTTGCAAAATCAAATCAGATCATCCATTTCCAGTTCTCTCTGTAAGCACATGATATTTCCTCCTGAACTCTCAGGTTTTCACAGAAGAAACTTCTGTAAAACTTCCACCCCCTCAAGAAGTTTTTCAAAGATAGGTTTATCTGACGGGTGAAAGTGGGGAGAGGCTGACCCTGCTGGGTCTGCCTGCCAGGGGCAGGACTGGGCCCTGGTCAGGGTCATGGGCTCATTGCTCAGCTCTTGCTCTCCTGGCCCCTGGACTCGAGTGTCTTGGGCTCTCTTTGGGCTCTCAGCCTCATTGTATTAGCACAATCAGAAAGTGCCTGCCTGTCCTGCCAAGTCCAGCCTCTGCTCTTAAGAGTCCCAGAGTCTCCATCTGGGAATTAGCTATTACTGAGTAACAAACCACTCCAAAGTTCAGTGGCTTAAAACAACAGCCAATTTATCACAATTTGTAGATCAGGAATTTAGGCAATTCTGCTTTACCCAGCACTGATGGAGGTTACTCCACTATATTTTGTTGGTGGCTGGACTGGGTTAGCGGGTTTCCAAAAAGCTTCATTCACATGCCTGGCACAAAAGCTGAGACAGCTGGAAGGCTAGGTACTTCCTCTTCATGGAGTCCCAGAGCCTCACTGCTCTCTCCAGCAGGTTCATGGGACATCTCACATGGGACTCATGACTCTATGAGTGAGTATTCCAAAGACCAAAACAAGAAGAGCTGAGAAATTGGCACAGTGTTTGCCCTGGCTGATTGGCTCAGTGGATAGATATCCCAGGTTCGATTCCCAGTCAGGGCACACAAAAGAAGTGACTATCTGCTTCTCTCCCTTTCCCTCTCTCCCTTCTCACCTTCTTCTCCTCCACAGCCAGTGGTTCAATTGGTTCAAGTATCTGTCCTGGACACTGAATCAGCCTCAGGCACTAAAAATAGCTCAGTTGATTTGAGCATCAGCCATTGGTGGAGATTGCTGGGTGGATCCCAGCTGGGCACACGTCTATCCTCCTCTTACCTAAAAAAAAAATAAAAAAAAATTGGCACAGTGTCACTTCTACGCATATTCTTCTATTGGTCAAAGATTCTAACCAAATTTAAGAATAGAAGCCATAGATCCTACTTGCAATGAGGGAGGGTCAAAGAATTTGCAGCCATCTTTTTCTACCAAGTGGGGAGATCTAATTTTTAGGTGGGAGAAGAGGCAAAAATACCATTCATTACCTCAAGGTTACATGTTTTAGTGGGAAGCCCTTATTTTGGGAAATAAAGGCAACATGTGGACCCTGCTTGGCCCAGTTCTTTGTGTTTATATCCCATAAGCCAGAACCCTGGAGAGTAGAAGGGATGTTTGCCTACCCAGACCTAGAAGAGCCTAGGATTAGAGAAGCCAAGAGTCTTATGCAACCTGGGTAGGTAAGAGACTCAGAAGCCTAGGGAACACTTCAATTTCTTCTCAACTCTTCTCTGCTGCCAACATGAACCTCAGCATTGGTGTGCTGAGCAGTTGCTATCCTGTGATCTGTGAGATAGGCCAGGCCTGGGAAAGAGAGCTCCAAATGATGCTTTTGGAGTTCTTCCCAGAACCTTGCATTTGAAATGGGCTTGTGGGACCTGGAGGTGTGATTCCTGGGATTCAACAGTTACAGCCTCTCTGCATTGCTTGGCAACTTGCACAACCTTTTCTGAAGCAAACAACCTGGAGGCAGGCCTAGTCTGCAAGCCCTTGGGACACTGCACCATCCAAACCACAGATGGCTCTGGGGCAGCAGAGCCCTGCAGTGGTGCATGCAGACTTGAATCTGAGATGCACATAAGTATTTAATCAGCCTCAGGGCCAGTGTATCTATGCATGGAGCCCCCACCCCCAACCCCATAACCCTCATCACCAAGGTCAAGATTATGTGCATGGCAGCATGGGTGTAGAGCACTGAGTGTGCCACGCACAGAAGCAGGGGCATGCTTAGTTAGAGCAAGGGATAAGTAGTGAAGGGCTAGGGCATCCTGTTCCCAACCCAAACCTGAATGAATGATGCCTTCAGTGACAACAGTGGTAACAGCAGACACCACTCTAAATGTTAATGTACATCAATTCAGCTGATGCACAAAACAACCCTATGAAGTAGGGACATGTATGAACCACATCTTACAGGTAAGTAATCCAAGGCACATGGCAACTGAGTAACTTGCCATGAGTGAGTGGTGAGGGGGGTGGTTCCTAGTCCATGACCTGTCTCTCTTTAGCCTGAGGACTCCGGCCACAAAATCAGAGAAGTGGAGAGGATTGTGGCTGCTGAATTCTTAGCCTTCCTGGGATACTTGATTGTTAGGGCTTCCATAAAAATGAACACAGATTGGGTGGATTAAGATAATAGAAATCTATTCTCTCACAGCTCTGGAGACTGATTGTTCTATCAGGGTGTTGGCAGGCAGGACCACACTTCCTCTGAAGCCTGTAGGGAAGACTCCTCGGTGCCTCTTCCAGTTTCTGGTGATTGTCAGCAATCCTGGGTGTCCTTTGGCTCGTAGATAACTCACCCCAATCTTGCTGCTACCTTCCTGGGGACTTCTCCCCATGTTTCTGTGTCCTCTGAGCACATGTCTGTCTATTTTCCTCTTACTATGAGGACACCAGTCATGTTGCATTTACAACCCACTGTACTCCAGAATGATCTCATCATAACTAAGTGCATCTGTAAGACTCTACTCCCAAATAAGGTCACACTGAGGTTCGGATGTTCATGAGGTTTAAGGTGACACAAAGCAGTATACCTGGGGACAAAGGCATGATCGTTTCACTGCAAGTGGCAAAGAAAATCTACATTTGGACACATCAACTCAACTTTCTTTCAAGTTAAAATTGATGCACTTGGTTGGCTCTGCTGTCGCTAAAATCTCCCAGAACTGAACTCATTGTCATTTTCATTCCAGCAACAGCTCTCACATTTCATTGGCTCACTCATGAATTTTGCTTGTTAAGGAGACTTCACATGTCCTGATAGTGGGCAGTATCCCAGTTTCTGCCTCTCATGACATCTTGTCCACCCAGTCTGCACACAGCTCTCAGAATGGACGTTCTAAAGCACTATCAGAATGGGTCATTCCCAAATGAAAAAGTCTTTGCTAAACCCTCGTGCCATCTTGAGAGCTTAGCATGGCATCCAGTCTCCTGAACAATGTGGAATTGCCCCGTGCTTACAAGTGTGGGCTCTGGAGTTCAGACTGCCTTGGCCCAAAACCCTGGCTCTGCCACTTACAAGCTGAGTAATGTGGGTAACACTCTTAAGAGGCATCTGGCTCATATGAGGTAGCTGCTAGACGTTGGCTATTATCATCATCACTGCTTTCCAGCCCAGGTCCCTGATGCACACCACACTCTAGTTTCTCACTGTTGTCTAAACACTCTGAGTTTTCTCAAGCTCATGTTATTCTCACTTCTGGAATTCCTTTCTCTCTCTCTCTCTCTCTCTCTCTCTCTCGACTGAAAAATTCCAATTTTTCTATAAAGCCCAGATCAAATTCACCCTCTATGTGACACATTCTCTCACCTGACTTTGGAAAATTATTGTTTTCTCCTTTGAGCTGCTGCAGACTTTTAGCTTTCAATCTCCCATCTCCCTATTACCTGCCCTCCTGTCTCCAAAAGTTTCTAACACAGTACCTGGCACATTGGTAAGTCACCAAAAACTATTTGTTAAATGGATGTACAAAATACTGAATAGCAGACGCTGTTTTCCATTCTTTCCCCTCCTCTTGCTCAACCCCACAGAGACTCTCCATTGTCCTTCAGTCCACCTGCTTACCCACAACCCTTACCAGCTAATGTATAAATAGGAAATGACAGCTGCATACAAATATATCCCAGAGGCCACAAATGCTCTGAAGACAAGGTCAGACACATTTATTTTTTGCACCTTCTAAAATATCTGATTCCCACCTATTTCAGCTTCTTCAATACCTAAAACTCGGGTGTCTCCCTCAAGGTTAGTTAACGCTTTACTCACCTTTTACCATTTTCATGCAAAGCCTTTCTCCTTAGGCTGGCAGTGCTCCCCCAAGATAATCCAACCTGGTTCTAAATTGCTTCATTTGAAACAATGACACCATGCCCAAAGAGTCCAAATTCTTTAGTGAGTCACCCAATTTAACATGGAGTCTAACAAGACAAACTGATCTGGGCCCTGTCACCAGAGTTCACTTTGTTGAGTGAGGGAGGTATTATTACATGAAAGTTACATGTTTTATGAGAAATTTGATTGTGTAAGGGGGTATGAGAATGATTACAAGTGTGTTACCTGATTTGGGAGACAAAGGAAGACCTTGTGAGAAAGTGATATTTACTCCAAGATCTTGAAGGACGAGGAGGAATTGTCAGGAAGAGCAAGAATAAGAGTGCTCTAGGGGCATAAGAACAGGCATACAGATCAATGGAACAGAACAGAGAACCCAGAAATAAACCCACACCTTTATGGACAATCAATCTGACAAAGGAGGCAAGAACATACAATGGGGTGATTCAATAAACGGCGTTGGGAAAATTGGACAGACACATGAAAAAATGTAAAGCTGGAACACCTTCTTACACTATACACAAAAAATAAACTCAAAATGGATTAAAGACTTAATTGTTAGACTCAAAAACATAAAAAATCCTGGAATAAAACAGAGGTGGTAATATCTTGAACATTCCTTTTAGCAGTATTTTCTCTGATACATCCTATGGGGCAAGGGTAATAAAAGAGAAAATAAACAAATGGGACCACATCAAACTAAAAAGTTTTTCCACAGCAAAGAAAAACATCAACAAAATGAAAAGACAAAACACTAAACAGAAAAACATATTTGCTGATACATATAATGGGTTAATATCCAAAATTTAAAAAGAATTAACAAAACTCAACACCAAAAAAACTTCCAACTTAAAAATAGGCAAAGGGACATACAGATGGCCAAGAGACGTATGAAAAGATACTCAATGTCAATAATCATCAGAGAAATGCAAATACAATGAGATATCTACGAGAAATGCAAATTAAAACCAACTTTCAGAATGGTTATTAATAAATCAATAAACAAGTGTTGGTGAGGATGTGGAGAAAATGGAACCCTTGTGCACCATTGGTGGGAATGCAGACTGATGCAGCCACTGTACAAAGCAGTATGAAGTTACTTCAAAAATTAAAAATGGAACTGCTACATGACCCAGGGGTTCCACTTCTGGCCCTATATCTGAAGAAACCCAAAACACTAGTTCAAAAGAATGTATACACCACCATATTCACTGCAGCACTTTTTATGATAGCCAGAATTTGGAAGCAGCTCAAGTGTTCATCAGTAGATGAGTGGATAAAAAAGTTGTGGTACATTTACACAATGAAAAAAGAAAAGAAAGAAATATTACCTTTTGTGACAGCATGGATAGACCTGGAGAGCATTATGCTAAGTGAAATAAGTCAGTCAGAGAAAGATGAATACCATATGATCTCACTTATATGTGGAATCTAATGAACAAAATAAACTAAAAAACAAAATAGAAACAGACTCATAGATATGGAGAACAGACTGACAGTTCTCAGAGGGGAGAGTGGAGGGGGCCTGGGTGAGGAAGGTGAAGGGATTAAGATTAAGCAAGAAAGGAAAAACCTCGTAGAGAGACAACAGCATGGTGATCACCAGAGGGAATGGAGGTGGGGTGAAGTAGAAGACGGAAGTGGAAATAAATGGTAATGGAAGGAGATTTATTTGGGGTGGTCAACACACAATACAATATACAGATAATGAATTACAGAATTATACCCCTGAAATCTATATATATAATTTTATTAACCAATGTCATTCTAACAAATTAAATTCTAAAAATGAGTGCTGTACAGCAAAAGACACCATTAACAAAATAAAAAGACAACCCACACAATGGGAGAACATATTCACCAATATGTCTGATAAGGGGTTAACAACCAAAATTTATAAAGAACTTCTAAAACTCAACACCAGGAAAGTAAACAATCCAATTTAAAAAATGGCAAAGGACCTGCATAGACACTTTCTAAAGAGGATATACGCATATGAAAAAATGTTTAATCTCATTAATCATCAGAGAAATGCAAATTAAAATCACAATGAGATATCACCTCACACCTGTCAGAATGGGGCTCATTAACAAAACAACACACAATAAGTGCTGGCGAAGGGTGTGGAGAAAAGGGAACCCTCCTGCCCTGCTGGTGGGAATGCAGACTTGTGCAGCCACTGTGGAAAACAGTATGGTGTTTCCTCAAAAAATTAAAAATAAAACTGTCTTTTGACTCAGCTATCCCACTTTTAGGAATATATCCTAAGAATACCAAATCACTGATTCAAAAGAAGATATGGGCCCTGGCCGGTTGGCTCGGTGGTAGAGCGTCGGCCTGGCGTGCAGAAGTCCCGGGTTCGATTCCCAGCCAGGGCACATAGGCGAAGCACCCATTTGCTTCTCCACCCCCCACTCCTTCCTCTCTGTCTCTCTCTTCTCCTCCCACAGCCAAGGCTCCATTGGAGCAAAGAAGGCCCGGGCGCTGGGGATGGCTCCTTGGCCTCTGCCCCAGGCCCTAGAATGGCTCTGGTTGCAACAGAGTGACGCCCGGGAGGGGCAGAGCATCGCCCCCTGGTGAACAGAGCGTCACCCCTGGTGGGCATGCCGGGTGGATCCTGGTTGGGCGCATGCGGGAGTCTGTCTGTCTCTCCCCGTTTCCAGCTTCAGAAAAATACAAAAAAAAAAAAAAAAGAAAAAAGAAGATATGCATTCCCATGTTTATTGCAGCATTGTTTACAATAGCCAAGATCTGGAAACAGCCCAAATGTCCATCAATGGACAAATGGATTAAAAAACAGTGGTACATATACACAATGAAATACTAGGTGGTCATGAAAAAGAAGGAAATCTTACCTTTTGCAATGGCATGGATGGACCTGGAAATTATTATGCTTAGTGAAATAAGCCAGGCAGAGAAAAAACAAATATCATATGATCTCACTTATATGTGGAATCTAATGAACAAAGTGAACCGAGGAACGGAATAGAGGCAGAGGCAGGTTCACAGGAACCAGAGGGACAGCAGTCAGAGGGAAGGGGGATGGAGGATGGAATCAGAGAAGGTGAGGGAATTAGTGAAATTATATATACATAACACACAGATACAGATAACAGGACAGCAAATCCAAGAAGGAAGAGGGGGAAGGAGTTAGGAGGAGAGGGGTGTGATGTGGGGCATGTTGTTGGGGGCTGAGGTTGTGATATTGAGTGAGACACTTGAATCCATGTTAACATAATAAATTTAATAATTAATAACAAATTAAAAAAATAAAAGAGTGCTCTAGGCAGAAGAATAGGAGAATAGCATGTTCAAAGGCCATGAAGTGGGATAGAAAGGTTCTTTATACTCAAGGACTGGGACAAGCAGTGCGGCCAGGAAATGGCAAAGCCATGGAGCTTCAGCCGTATTGCAGAGGTCACTGTGAATTGACTAAAGTTTTAAACCTTACCCTAAGAACACTGGAAGGCAGGGAAATGGCATGCTTTTACTTGGTTTTAAAAGGTCTCGCTGGCTGTGGAGTGGATAATGGGTTGGGGGTGGCAAGGACAAGGCTGAAATGAAGACCCTGACATATCCTTTCTTATTTCCTCGGCATGCATTGCTGGAAGTGGAATTGTTGGGTAAAAGAAACACATAATTCAGTCTTGGATATATATCACCAACCTGTCCTCTAAAATCATTAGCAAACAAGTTAAAGATAGGTTGGTTTCTAATTATTGCTATGCTATATTGTGCTGTGAGCGTGAAAATCCTCAGTTCCTCACACCCTTTGCCACAGCTGAAGTCATAATACTTCCCGGGAGGTGGCAAGCCTCCCTCCTCCGGGTGCCCAGGCAGCAATTCCACTAATGCAGCTGCTTGTCCCCTGGTCTAGAATAAAAATTGGGAAGGCAGGAAAAACCCATAAGCCCTGTTACATTTTAAAGGCAGTTTCTTGAGACTCTCTGAACAGGGCTCATTTCCATTTTCTGAGAATTCAATAACCTTCTCTAACACAGAGAAAAAAATCAAACCAAAATACAAAGTCCTTAGGGGTCTCTTCTCAGATCTCTGCGAAGATTGAATGGCATAGAAAAAGCAAGATCTGAAAGCACTTCAACAGCTTAGCCACCCAGCACACGTGTGTTTTCCTCATGTGAAGTGGTGAAACCATTGCATCTGTCCAAACAAGCACAGGAGCTCCCTTTGGGGACAGTGCTGTTGGCTTTCCTCCCCACCCCCCAAATTGCTCACATAGTCACAAACTTGAATAAAAGCAACTTTGTCCAAATATAATGAATGTTAATGGGTATCCTCACTTAAGACACAATAGTGAAGATTTTGTGTTTGCATTGATCTCCATTCTGAAGCCCAGTGATCACAGTTGTTTTTTTTTAAGAATTTATTCATTTTAGAGAGAAGAGAGAGAAGGGAAGAGGAACAGAAAGCATCAACTCCCATATGTGCCTTGACCAGGCAAGCCCAGGGTTTGGAACCAGCCATCTCAACGTTCCAGGTCGACATTTTATCCACGCGCCACCACAGGTGAGGCTTCACAGTTTTGAAAATGATGTTTCCTCTTAGGATTGGCTCATCCTTCTTTTCCTAACTTTCTTTCAATGCTAGACCCACAGATTCCTAATACTTTCTCTACATTCCTTCACATCCCCGGAAGCCACCTATAAGGTCTGTGGTAGCTGTTATTTGGGGGTGCTCAGAAGGCCACAACACTGTGACAGTGTGGACCATGCTCGTCCCATCCAGCCTCATTTCCTAGGCAGCCCAGTGGACGTGTGTGTCCACAGGTCCACCATAGATCCAGCATCGCCGTGGATCTCAGGCAAGAGAATGACTCCCAGCAGACCTTGAGCTGCCTCAGTAACGCTGAAATGTGTTTACTTCCAGCGGAGGGGGGAACACACAAAAAGGGACGGGGCTGAGGGTGAACCCGCAGATCGTCACGGGGCTCCGAGGAGCAAGGATATACATCACGCTGCGGGGAACAGCAATTTGAATATTTTTAGATTATAAAGGGAGCCTGACCAGGTGGTGGCACAGTGGATAGACCGTCGACTGGGATGCCGAGGACCCAGGTTCGAGACCTCGAGGTCACCAGCTTGAGTGCAGGCTCATCTGGTTTGAGCAAAAGCTCACCAGCTTGTACCCAAGGTCGCTGGCTCGAGCAAGGGGTCACTTGGTCTGCTGTAGCCGCACGGTCAAGGCACATTTGAGAAATCAATCAATGAACAACTAAGGAGCCGCTACTAAGAATTGATGTTTCTCATCTCTCTCCCTTCCTATCTGTCTGTCTGTCCCTCTCTCTGACTCTGTCTCTGCTACAAAAAACAAACAAACAAACAAACAAAACAAAAAACGAGGGGGGGGAGGGAAAATGTGGTTCTTATTGTGTAGGACTTTAGAGGAGGTACAATCCCGTAGGAGAAACGTCACTCAATTGTTACTTCTCCTGCGGCTGCCTGTGCTGGTGGCTCCTCACAGTCGGCTCGACATGTCCGCTGTGGCTGCTTGGGTCTCCACGCCACAGGCTGCTGGCCTTGGCAACCACTCCCAGTAGCTCTACCACAGCCCTGTGGCTCCTGATTTAAATTTCTTTGCAAGACCCTCTGGTTGACCCAGCTCATTTATTTTTTATTTTCTCTCATATCTGCCAAGCCAGAGTTTTGCTGGCCTGAGGCTGGGCCTCGCCTTTGGGCAGGTCGGTAGGGCCATTTCGTAGGAGGGAGCAGAGGTCCACACTGTGTGGGAGTCTCCATTTGGAAGACTATGAGGATGGTGCTTGTGGTGCCAGAGAGACCTCCATACATGGATTAATATTCTGACAGGGAGGAGAGGAGAGGACGTTTGAATAACCCAGACAGCCCATGCTTAATCCTGAGCCATCCCACATGAGTTCTGGTTGTGAGGTGTAGGAGGCACAAAAAGAGAAGGTGGAGGAAGGTTTAAAAAGGAAAGTTTAAGGAAACAAGAGAACATCCCCCCCCCAAAAAAAGGAATTCCTGTCTTGAGTCTTTAAAACCTCAAAAGTGTTGGACCAGTTCCACAATGAACAACCTATTCATCTGAGAAGCCAGGAAGAAAGAGCAGGCTCCCTACTGGTAACCTCCATCCCCCTCTTACCTGTCCCCTGGGTTGTCTTCCAGAACATGTGGAGGTGTGTGCCTGGGAGGAGGGTGGATCAGAGTATGACTCACCTGGAGAACTGCCTGGCAAGCCTGGCGTGCAGGAGGCTGACATCAGGGCTTATATCCGTCCCCACAAGAATTTCCACAGGAGTGCTTGCTGATGGGGAGGCAGCCTGAAAACCAGCCCTCCTCTCCCTCATCCCTTTGGTACGACCTTTGCCAGAGAGGCAGTTCCCAGCCACGCCAACATTCCCAGCTGAGGCAGTGCAGTGCAGTGGTGGAGGACGAGCCTTGGAATTTGATGGGCCAGGTTCAAATCCTGGTGCTGCGTGGTGAAAGTCAGTCACTTAACTTCTCAGCCGTTTCCTTACCTGTGGAACTGGAAAGACAATCCCTGCTCCCAGAGCTGTTGCATGGATTAGAGGAGATCATCTCCTCTGATTAGCATATGCAAATTAATTAGCATAATGCTCTGCACACAGGCTCAATCAACAGACCCTCACGCATCATTCACCCATTCAAACATACAAACCTGTCCTAGGCACCAACTATGTAGCAGGCACTGGGCTAGGTGCTAGAATATGGAGGATCACCCATGTAAACAGTTACTTACACTAAATAGAGCACATGCAAGCATTGGGTGCATAGAGGACTTCTGACTCAGATTAGGGGAGAAAATCAAGGAATGCTCAGAGAGGAGGTGGCGGCAATGAGCCAGGAAGAGGAGTGAGGACTGTTGGGGGAAAGGGCATTCTAGGCCAAGGGAGCAGCATATGCAAAAGGCCGGGGGACAAGGACCTGCTGTGTGGGGCCCCACGAGGACGAGCCCTGGCAGCTGTCTCTCATCACTGCCGCCAGCTGCCTTCTCCATGAAGCATCTGTGCACACAATTTCTGATATGAACACACATGTAATGATATTAGGTTCAGATGCTTCCGAATGTTGCCTCACAGAGGAAGTATTTGCTAACAGGGAACATCTGTGGCTTAGAGGTATCCAGTGCCGGTGATGGGGATGAGGTTTCAAATTGAATAACATTTTTATTTACTGGTGGATGGGTTTCTGTTATGTACTGGGTCCTTCAGAGTCAGGCTAATTTACACACAGCAGACACACAGGTTTGTTTTTTATTCAGAGCAGAAGATAATAAATAGATGAGGATGAAAATTCTAATTGTATAAAGGTAGATTGACGGAGAAAATAAAAATAAAAGCCCTTATGAATTACCCAACTTAACAGGTTGTAGGGCAATGCGTACGGCTGGAGCACCCGGCCAATCACTCATGATAACTGACAAGCTGATTGGAACAATGACTCATCTTCGCAACAGCAGGGTCAAGGCTAGAGGTTGAGAGATACTTTTTAATTTAATGAACCATCTGCAAGAAATGCAAGGTTTTCAGTTTAGTGTCTTTGGCCTCCCTGTATAAATACTTCTACCTTAAGGTCCAGCACATCTCTAATTAAAATCTAAATTCCATTCAAGACATTTATATCCAAAGAATGCCATTCTGTTCAGCAAAGACCTAGACCACTGAATTGTGAGTTAATATTTGAAAGCTCTTTAACCCTTCCTTCCCCAATGTGCCATTTTCCATTTTCACTGGGGTGTCAGTAACCTTGCTATGAATATCACTAGCCTCATTTCTCCTCTTGGCAGATAAAACAACTGACACTTCATAAAAAATAGAGCCTGACCAGGCAGTGGCGCAGTGGATAGAGCATCAGACTGGGATGTGAAGGACCTAGGTTCAAGACCCCAAGGTCGCCAGCTTGAGCGTGGGCTCATCTGGTTTGAGCAAAGCTCACCAGCTTGGACCCAAGGTCGCTGGCTCGAGCAAGGGGTTACTCGGTCTGCTGAAGGCCCATGGTCAAGGCATTATGAAAAAGCAATCAATGAACAACTAGAGTGTCACAATGAGAAACTAATGATTGATGCTTCTCATTTCTCTCCGTTCCTATCTGTCTGTCCCTATCTATCCCTCTCTCTGACTCTCTGTCTCTGTAAAACAAAAAACCCAAAAAACAGTCAGAAATCTTCAAATGATTCATCCCAACAGCAGCATAGCAATCGCTTAGAAATACACTGGTTTTTCAGCCACAACTCTTATATGTCATAGAATGGGGGAAATGCACTGTAACTGCCAATTAAGTCTACACATAAAATACTCACTGTGGGGTTCGACTGTCCTCACCCCAGATACACATTAAAATCACCGGGAAAATATTAAAGGACACCAAGGAGATGGAGCAACTAAAATCATCCAAAATTGCAACTGATGAAATTTGAATAATGTCTGTAGATTAGTGAACAGTATGTTATCAGTATTAATATCCTGGCTTTGACAACTACATGGTGGTTACATAAGGTGTTAACATTTAGGCAAGCTGGGGAAGGATATACAGTACTTCTTTGTACTATTCTGCAGCTTCTTTTTGTCAAGTCTGAAGTTATTTACAAAGAAAAAGTTTTTTTAAAAATAAGAAAAAGAAAGGAATTGGAAAAAAATCTCCCAAGATGCCTTTAAGAAATACCAAAGCTTGGGTCCCGCCTCAGATCAAATCTCAGGGTATAGAGCCTGAAAATCAGAATTATTTTAAAAAGCTTTCCCCCTCCCAGTGAGTTTAATGTGTAGCTAGGATTGGGAGCCACTGCTTGAGTGAGGCTAGGGGCAGGTGAACTGAGGCTGGTCCCCAGTTGATCACATCCTGCTCTATGGCTTCAGGCGGGTCATTTACTCTCACTATGCCCCAGGGGCCTTATCTCTAAAATGAAGATCTTTGGCTGTACCAGAGGATGCTGATAGTGCAAAGGTAAATTAGAGAGAGTGCAGAGAGAAAAGATTGACAAAATTTCAAGCACTACGGAAACTTGAGGTACTGATGAGTCATTCCTTCTAAAGAGAAGCTGCAAGTCTTTAAAAAGCCCAGGTGACCACTGGAACACAATGACATGCTGGTAAATTGATGAGGGGCAGCCTCGTGGCCAAAAAGTGAGCAATTCCATTATAACCAGGGCATCCACTATCTCAACTCAACTTGTCCCTGCATCTCTAGAGATTGGAACAGCTGTCCAGGGGCCACACATCATCAGATCTCACTGCCTACACAGTGCATTTTCCCCATTCTCTTTCTTTTATCAGTCCTTCCTTTTCCATACAACCTAAAAAATAAACAGTGCTCTCTACTTATTAAAAGAACTATCTTCTATTAGCTCTTGACCCCCTGCCCCATCTATGATGGGGGTTCTCAAACTATAGCATACATTGGAATCAACTGAAGAGCTCATGAAAACACTATTCACAATAACCAAAAGGTAGAAATAACTCAACTGTCCATCAACCCATGAACACATAAACAAAATGTAGTTCTGACACATGCATAGGTGAACTTTGAAAACATGCTAAGTGAAAAAAGCCAGACAGAGCCTGCCCAGGTGGTGGTGCAGTGGATAGAGCGTTGGACTGGGATGCGGAGGACCCAGGTTCAAGACCCCGAGGTTGCCAGCTTGAGCACAGGCTCATCTGGTTTGAACAAAGTTCACCAGCTTGGACCCAAGGTCACTCACTTGAGCAAGGGGTTACTCGGTCTGCTGTAGCCCCACGTTCAAGGCACATATGAGAAAGTAATCAATGAACAACTAAAGCGCCACAACGAAAAATTGATGATTGATGCTTCTCATATCTCTCTCCATTCCTGTCTGTCTGTACCTATCTATCCCTCTCTCTAATTCTCTGTCTCTGTAAAAAAAAAAAGCCAGACAGAAAATGCTACCTATTACATGCTTCCATTTATATGAACAGGCAAATCTATAGATAGAAAGTAGATTTGTAGCTGTGCAGGGCTGGGGGGATAGGATGTAATAGCTCAAAGATGCAAGGTTTCTTTTGAGGTGATAAAAATGTTTTAAAATTGTTTGGGTGATGGTGGTATAAGACTGTGAAAATACTAAAAACTTTTGAGTTGTATACTTTAAATGAGTGAATTGTGTGGTATGTGAATTATATCTTAATAAAGCTATTAAAAATTTAATATATAAAATAAAAAATTTATTATTTTAGAATAAAATAAATATATGCTGCTATAATAAAATTGCCTTCAATCACTTAATAAGCCTAACCTTGACTCAAGCAGTGAATACCTATGAACATAATGAATAAAAAAGCTAGCATTTTTATAACATAAAACAGTATCAGTTATAGCTTATCAATAGTGCATTGTCCAACAAAACAAACAGCCCAACTGAGAGTTATCTCCATATATAGCATTCAATAGTAAATGATAAAGGCTATTTTTGTTAAGACTGTTGGAATTGACTAACCACAATATGATATATAGTCCAAAGAATGCAGTAACTCATCATGTTAATTGTTCTTCTCTTTTGAAAATCTATTGTTTGCTGATTGAACAATTATTTTGTGTCCCAGAAATAAACCCATTGGGCTCCCTCTTTGCAGTCTGGCTGGCAGCTCTGAGCATGCCCAACTAAGGCCCAGCTCGCCCTGCCTTTGTGTCCTCTCCGAGTCTCACATTCTGTACAGAGCTCTGTTAACAGCGGCCTGAAAACAGCCCGGGGTTGAGTGCTGTAGTGTCTCAATGAAGTGCTAGATATTATTTATGTAAGAATGAGCTTCTTTTGCTTTTTTCCCAATAATATCCTTTTAGAAATTTCTAACTATTCTGTAACTGCATGACTTAACATGATAAAAGCAGTTACTAAAAGTTTACCTTTCAAAAAAAAAAAGATGCACCCCTGAACATAGGCCTAACGTTGGCAAGTGGAATTGATAAAACTACTTCATGGCATTTGATGTGACTGTCTTAGGAAAAATATTACAGTCCTTTTCCAATGTGACCAGCCCTCATCATAGACTGCAATTTGGAGCTAAAATTCTTCATCTGAGAGTGCCTCATTAGGTATCTTGTATACAAACCCTTAATAGGATTATAATCTGCATTTTTCACTTCTACAAACATTCTAAAGGAAATAATAACAGATGTGTACAAAGATTTAATTGCAAGAATGTTCTTTCTAAATGTGTTTAAAAGCAAAAACTTAGATACTACTTAAATGTCCAATTATAAAAGATTAGATTAAATATGTTGCATCTGTTGCTGTGTGTCATTTTTAAAATAATTTTTTCTATTTTGAACTGTTAGACTTACAGAATCACTGTTAAGGTAGTACAGAGAGTTCCCATGTACCCTGCACCCAGGTCTCTTATTATTAATATCTTACATTATTATGATTCATTTCTCACACTTAATGAACCAATACTGATAAATATTTACTAAACCCTACACTTGACTCAGATTTCTTTAGTTTTTATCTATTTTTTAATGTTTGTTCTAGGATCCCAACTAGGACATTGCATTACATTTTGTCATAAGGTCTTCTTAAGCTCCTCTTGGCTGTGACTGTTTTTCAGACTTCCCTCTCAACTTGGATTTGCCTGTTTTTCTCATTAATAGACTGGGGTTATACATCTCGGGGAGGAAGATCTCAGAGAAAGTGCCATTCTCATCACATCGTATTAAGAGTATATACACCATGACTCAGCTGTTGATATTGACCTTGATCATCTGGCTGAGGTAGTGTTGTCAGGTTTTTCCATAGTAAAATCACTCCCCTTCCATCTTTCACACTACCCTCTTTGGAGGAGAGGCACTGCACTGAAGGAGTAGGAAACTACGTTCCAGCTTCTCCAGGGCAGAGCATCTACATCAATTATTTGGAATCCTTCTGCACAGGAGATTTGTCTCCTCTCCCACATTTATGTATTTATTCAATCATTTATTTATGTCAACATGGACTTACTTATTAAATATACTGAGTTATAATTAATACCACTTTATTTTCTTGCTCAAGCGTGCTCAGCTTTGGCCACTGGGAACCCCTGCAGTTGGCTCGTGTATCCCTTTGGAATATCCCCACATTGTGGGGTTTTCTTCTCTTTTCTTTCTTTTTTTCTGAGTAGTTGTTTTTACTTTCTGGCATGATCAAATGTTCCAGGCTCATCTTGTATATTTTCTGCCCCAGTCCTAAAATCAGTCACCTCACTCCAAGGAGCCGTTGTTTCTACTAGAAACCAAGATCTAGGTGCTAGGTGAGCTCATTCCTATCAGGGAGTTCAAGGAGATTTTAATATATGATTGAAATTTGTTGTAAAAGGATATTTAAATATCTGCTAAATGTTAAGAGAAAAACATAGCTTAAAAAACAGTATAATTCCATATATTGTTTTATATATGTGAAAGAAAATTCATTAATATATTAACAATGGTTATCTCTGAACATTCAGTGCTAGGTCATTTTTATTTTCTCATTTTGCACAAATGTAATTTTAAAGTTTCTACAACAGACATTACTCATTAATGACACGGGAAGAAGTGAGCTTGTAAAGAAAGCTCCTATGCGTGACTCACTGAAAGTCACAGAGCTACTTATGGACAGGGCCAGAGTAGAGTCTGAAGTCAGAAGACCCTGCCCCAGCCCTGCCCCATTGCACCAGCGTCACCCCACGAAGGCCCAGCATGGAGTTTGAAGGATGTAGCTGAGGGCAGGCCAGGAGCAGACACATGCTGAATGAGGTGTTGTCTCACTCTGAAAGAGTTGGATTGAGACCTTTGACAGCACTTACCACCAAAAAAATTGTGGTGTAATCTCCCTTCTTCAAATAAATAAAAAATAAAAATAATTCTATTAAATTGTGAAAAGCAAAATTTATATGTATGCTAAATAAAAATGTTCAGAATTTTTTGCCCTGGCTGGATAGTTCAGCTGGTTAGTGTCATCTGGATGCGCAGAGGTTGCAGGTTTGATCCCTGGTTATGACACATAGAGAAACAGACGTTTCTGTCTCTCCCTTCCTTTCTCTAAAAAATCCATCAGTAAAAAAACAAAAAACAAAAACAAAACGTACATAAGCCTGGCCTGCAGCAGCACAGTAGATAAAGCATCAACCTGAACGCTGAGGTTGCCAGTTCAGACCCTGTGCTTGCCTGGTCAAGGCACCTATGGGAGTTCATGCTTCCCACTTCTCCACCTCAGAACCCTTCTTTCTCCCTCTCGCCTTGCTCTAAAATCAATAAAAATTTAAAAAAAAATACATAAAAAATATTTTTTAAGTTTTATGTTATTTAAACATTTTTTATTTTTTTTTATTTTTTATATTTTTGTATTTTTCTGAAGTTAGAAACAGGGAGGCAGTCAGACTCCCACATGCGCCCGACCGGGATCCACCTGGCATGCCCACAGGGGCCGATGCTCTGCTCATCTGGGGCCTTGCTCTGTTGCCACGGAGATATTCTAGCACCTGAGGCAGAGGCCATGGAGCGATCCTCAGTGCCCGGGCCAACTTTGCTCCCATGGAGCCTTGGCTGCGGGAAGGAAAGAGAGAGATAGAGAGGAAGGAGAGGGGGAAGGGTGGAGAAGCAGATGGGCGCTTCTCCTGTGTGCCCTGGCTGGGAATCGAACCCAGGACTTCTACACGTCAGGCCGACGCTCTACCACTGAGCCAACCAGCCAGGGCCAAAAATTTTTTGATTTTTTAAAATTGCAAAATGCTAAAAGTCCATTGAATCCAAATCTTCCACATATTTTAGAAACTGCCATTGTACGGCAGTGCAAACATTAAGTACTACATCATAGGCTGGACGCTGGGCAGGCAGCGTCTTCCCTCAGCTGCCAGCTGTGCTCCTGACTCCTCCCACCTGCAGAGAAAAGTTCTGAATAGCAAGGCCTTAGGGGTCGTCAAACTTTTTATAAAAACCTCCCACTTTTGCAGTGCTGGTCAACCTGGTCCCTACCGCCCACTAGTGGGCATTCCAGCTTTCATGGTGGGCCAATCGCAGCGCTGTTAGGTAGTCAGTCCCACGGAGGTTACACGGTTCATCACGACTGCTGGAAATTATCCTGTTTTCTGTAGAATTCAGATAGAAGGTCTCCAAAGGTGCTTCTCCAGGACCTATGCCCACAGGCTTTTCTTGCTACAGAATGACAGAATCATGTTATTGGTTTTATAGCTGAAAGTCACACTGGATATTCCATTGTTCCTATTAGATTAGTTACAACAAATCAATGAACATCTCCCTGCACTAAAGAGGAAGCAAATTCTCTAGATAGTAACTCCCAGTTTGACGATTTATAGAGTAAGCTCTCTTTGTAGGAGTTTATGCAGTAGTTGGTTTTATTTGTATATTTGTTGTTTATTTATAGTACATCCATCTATCTTATACAAGGATGTTTATGGAAACTCTATTCTTAATAGCCTCTACCTGGAAACAACTCAAATGTCCATTCATAGGAAAAAATGAATAAACTAATTGTGGTATAATTACTTTTTTAGTTTTCTACTGCTACATGACAAACTATGACAAAACTTAAAGGCTAGCAAACTAAATAATTATTCTCACAATTTTGTGGGTTTGATGTGTTGAGCCAAACAGTTCTTCAGTTGCATGTGATGTTGACCAGGGTTACTTATCTGGCCACATTCAGCTGGGAGCTTGGCTGGGCTTGGAACATCCTGGATGGCTTTTCGCCTCGGTGCCTCAGCTGAGGTGGCTGGAGTGGCTGGGAGTGGCTGAGCACCTTTCTGCATGTGCTGTCTGGAGACTCAGTACTCCAGCTGCATCTCAAGAGTAGTATTTGATGTTATTAGTGATCACTGTTTCTTGAGCACTTACTCTGCCCCGCATGTACTGTCTCAGTGAATACTCGAAAGAGTGGTTGTAGGTAGCATTAACATTAGATTTTAGAGATTAGGAGGAGGCTCAGCAAGGACAATGGCATGCCCACATTCACCAGCTAAGTAGCAGAGACCAATTAACCATCAGTAGGAGGTAGAGCTGATTATAGATGAAATCAGAAATAGGAAAAAAATATGGAGTCTCAGAGACCATAGAAAAGACACTAGATTTTATTGGAAGCGAGATAGGAAGCCATTGAATTTTGAGAAGAGTCACATGATCCAGTCTGTGACTCAAAAGGCTCATTTCAGCTGCTGTGTTGAGGGAAAGGGTAGAAGCGAGACCAGTTAAGAAGTTATTCCAATATTCCTGGGCATGATGGCTTGGAATGGAGTGGAAATTGCAGTGTGAATGGCAATAAGAAGTTGGTTGTAGATATATTTCAAAAGAAGAGCTGACTGAATTTGTTAATGGAATGGATGTGGGATGTGAGACTTGAGAGAGGCAAGTTAAGAATGTCTCCAAGGTTTTTGGCCTGAGAAACCAGAACAGGAGATACAATATTTACCAAGATAGAAAAGGAAAAAGAGAGGAAGATTTGGGGGAAATTAAGAGTTCCCCTTGGGACATATTAAGTTTGAGATGCTTATTAGACATCCAGGGAGAATGTTGAGGACAAGAGTACAACTGGATATGAGAGAAGCTAGACTACAGACATACATTTTGAGAGCTATCAGTATAGAGATGGTAGTATTTTATACCATGGGACTGGATGAAATCAGGGAATGACTTAGAAAAGTCCAAGAGTTGAGCCCTGACGGTCTTGTGTTTAGAAGTCAGGTACATAAGGAGCACCAGAAAAGGAGCCTAAAAGGAAGTACTCAACAAGAAGAACAAAGAGAAAAAAAAGAGCTTCCCTGAATGCTCAGCAAAAAAAAGTGAGTCAAGGTGGGAAAGTCAAACTCTACTGAAATGTTGATCAGGATGAGCTCCCAGAATTGGACGCAAGTTGGGACTTGAAGAGCTATTTGGGTGGAGTAACAGAACAAAGGCTTGATTAGCATGGTTTAAACTGCCAGCACCCACCTTCCCATGGCAACCTGATGGCATAATGCTCAGATGTGCTGAAATTCCTGTTTGTGGGGGAGAATGTGTCACTTAACATCCGAAGCAGGTGCTGCAAAGAAGATCACTAAGGCTGTTGCCACTCCTGGGGAGATGGAGATCATCGATCACACTGAGACAGAATGAATGCTAGCTGTGAGCCTTGCTTCAGTGAAAGGCCCAACATGAAGATGTGAGGGAATGGCCTGGACCGAAGGAAGTACCTGTCAGAGAATTTGCATGAGAATGTGCTCAGGTGGGCAGCTAACATGTGAAGGTCTTGATTGAACACTGTATGAGATTTTGTATCTTTAAAAACCTGAAAAGGGGCCCTGGTCGGTTGGCTCAGTGGTAGAGCGTCAGCCTGACGTGCAGGAGTCCTGGATTCGATTCCCGGCCAGGGCACACAGGAGAAGCGCCCATCTGCTTCTCCACCCCTCCCCCTCTCCTTCCTCTCTGTCTCTCTCTTCCCCTCCCGCAGCCAAGGCTCCATTGGAGCAGAGTTTGCCTGGGCACTGAGGATGGCTCTGTGGCCTCTGCCTCAGGCACTAGAATGGCTCTGATTGCAGCAGAGCATCGCCCCCTGGTGGGCATGCCGGGTGGATCCCGGTCAGGCACATGCGGGAGTCTGACTGCCTGCCTGCCCGTTTCCAACTTCAGAAAAAGAATTAAAAAAACAAAACAAAACAAAACAAAAAACCCTGAAAAGGCAATTCAGTGGGAAAAGAATCAACTTCTCAACAAATGATGTTAGATTAACTGGATTATCTTTATGCAAAAAAATGTAAGTTCAGTCCACAACTTGCATCATATACAAGAATTCAAAATGGGGCATTATTTGCCCTGGCCAGATAGCTTGGTTAGTTGGAGTGTTATCCAGAAGCACAGAGGTTGCCAGTTTAATCTCTGGTCAGGGCACATACTGGAACAGATTGGTTTTCCTGTCTCTCTCTCTCTAAAAATCAGTAAGTAAATTTTAAAACATTTAAAGTGGGGCATAGTCTGAATGAAAAATCTATTTTTCAAAATTTAGGAAAACATAAGTCTGGTCACTTTGTGACCTTGAGATAGGCAAAAACCTCTTAGACACCAATAATATAAAGTCAATAAAAATAAACTGAGCAACATCAATATCAAAGCTTTATTCTTCAAAGAAAATCAGGAGACGAGAATGGAAAGATAAACCACAGACTAGGAGCAAATACTTGCAAATCATGTATCTGATAAAGGACTTGTACGCAGAATATCTGAAGAATTTGTATTTTTCAGTAAGAAAACAAGCAACAAGTAAAAAAATGGACAAAATATTTGCACCGACACTTCATCAGTGAAGATACATGGATGACAGATAAGCACATGAAAAGATGCTCAGTATCTTTATCCATTAGGGAAATCTAAATTAAAATCACGAGATACCACTACACACCCATTGAAATGGCAAAAATTCAAAAGATGAACAAAAATGAGCTCAGAGACAGAAACAGACTGGTTGTTACCAGAGGCAGGAGGTGGAGAGTGGGATAAACGAAGTGGATGAAGAGTCAAAAGGTATAAACTTCCAGTTATAAAATAAATGTTACAGGGATGCAATATACAGCACAATGACTTTAGCTAATACTGCATTGCAGAGTTGAAAGCTGCAAAGAGATTAGATCATAAAAGTTCTCAAAACACACAAAAAATTTTTGTAACTATGTATGGTGACAAAAAATGTTAGCGAGACTTACTGTGGTTGATCATGTCACAACATATACAGATTATCAAATCATGTTGTACACCTGAAACTAACAGTATATGTGGATTATACCTCAATAAAAATAAAGACTGATCATTTCAAGTGTTGATGAATGTGTGGAGAAGCTGGAATCCTCAGACATTACTGGTAGAAATATAAAATGGTGCCACTTCTAAAGACCATTTAGTGGTTTCTTAAAAAGTTAAACATACAACTACCACATGAATTAGTTATTCCCACTCCCAGGTGTTTTCCTGAAAGAAATGAAACAATATAACCACACAAAGGCTTGTACAGGAATGTGCATAGCACATTTTATTTGTAATTGCCAAAAACTGTAAGTCTATTTTACCTGTTGGTTAATAGTAAATAGATAAACAAACTGTGGTATGAGCCATACAATGGGTTATTACTCTACAATGAAAAGGAATTAACTATTGATACATGCTGCAACATGGATGAATCTCAGTGAGCCTGAGTGCAAGGAGCCAGGTAGAGATGAACACATACTGTATGATCGATCCCATTTATATAAAGTTCTAGGAAATGCAAACTATAGTGACAGAAAAGAGACCAGTGATTGGGAAACGGGAGGGCCAGAAGGGTGGCAAGGATTACAAAGCTACTTGAGAACGTTTCTAGGGCTGATGAATTTGTTCATCATTGACTGTAATGATGGTTTCACGAATATATGCACGTCAGCAGTTATGAAATTGTAAACAGTACTTTAAACATGTCAGTTTATTCAATACCAATTATACTTCAAAAAACTTTTAAAAAAAGACTTGGAAGGGATAAAGTATAGACAACCCTTTTGCACAGTTCTATTGTAAAGGAAAAAAGAAGACAATGGCGGAGGGAAGAGGCAAAGTTTTGTTTTAAGATGGGAGATGTTATAGCTTATTTGTTCACTAATGGGAATATCTCAGCAGGAAAAGAAAATTAATAGTACTGCAAAGACAGGAGACAATTCAGAAGTGATATCCTTGAGAGGGCCAAGGAGATGGGCCCCAGAGCACACGCTGGGCTCTGGCCGTAGGCAGGAGTGTGGGCAGTTCCTCTCCAGAGGCAGGAGGGAAGACAGCGTGAGGGTAGAGGCTGCTACGTTGGTTTCTTTTAATTAATTCTATTTTCTCAGTAAAGTGGAAAGTAAGGTCATCGGCCAAGAGTGAAGCATAAGAGGTTTTTGAGATTTAAGATGAGAGGAAGGTGTGTGAGACAGTTCTTTCGGAGAAGAGCAGTTTCCTTCATTCGCATCCTGACGCCAAGTGCTGCTACTGTGCTTGGGACAGCAGGCACTCTGCTTCAGCCTTCCTGCGATAGGAGGCCTGCTGGCTCCATCCAAACAGCCCCTGCCCCCCTGCCCCCTGGCCCTCTGGGCTCCATCCCCTTACCTTGCTCTTTTCTTTCATACCATTTATCCCTACCCAACAGTGCTTTACATGCTGGTGTGCTTGTTGCCCAGCCTTGCTGTGTGTCCAGTACTTAAAACAGTGGCTGGTACACAGCAGGTATTGAAGAAACAAAGCCTGAGGGCCTCTTCTCTTCACCCACAAAAGGATCCCACCCGTTTACCTCCTCTATCTCTACCCCAATTTCTTCCGCTGACCCTTTCCCCTTCTCCACCCTGTGTCCCGGGAGACTGCACAGATTACACCCACAGGCAGTTTGCTTTCTGGCTCTGGTTGGGGCCAATAGGAACTCTTGGCAGGAGTCCAGAGCAGCAGAACTGGGAGGTCACAGAATCTATTTTCTAGATGGTTCCCCGTGGTCACGTCAGGCTAACTGCAGATGTCAACTGAAGGTCAACAACTGCTGGTCTCTCCTTTGCTCTCTGCCCTCCTCCCCTCAGGGGGAAGTGGTAACACTTCTGTGACTAGCCTCAGACCTTTGTGGTTTCCTTACCCAGCTCTGGCCTATATAAACAATCCTTTTATTAAATCCCCTTAAAATGATCCTAATTTGTGTGAGCCATCTGCTTCCTGCTGGGACTCTGACAGAATCCTTGTGAATAATGATTTTAATAACTCTCTGAATTCCATTAGTGCCTTGCTACTCAAATGTGGCCAGGGGCCTGTAGCATGCCACTACTGGAGAGCTTGTAAGAAATCCAGAATCCTAGGCCCCGCCTCAGACCAAACAATTTGAGATCAGCACTTTAAAAAGACCCCCTGGTAATTCCTTACTCATGCTACAGTTGAAGCAGCACAGCATTGGAGCATCTGAGTTTCACTGAAGTTCTCATGGGTGCAAAAAACCCAGACTCACTCAGATGAGCTCAGGCTATGGGGTCTTATACCTCAAGAAGTGAAGGAGACCAATTTGCACAGAAACCCCCAAACAGGACCAAGTGGAAGGGAAGCCTGATGAAGTCCCAGTGGGTCAGTGTGGATCTGGGACCTATCAGGAGCATGGGAAGCCTCGGCAGCTCCGCCCTGTATCTGTTACTCTGCAGGGACCGGACACACATTCTATGTCCAATTGGACCCCTCACCATTGACTCTTCTATCTTTTTGCCAGTTTTTGTTCACATATAGCTTTGCCTAATTCTGAACCTGAACTCACTTTTTGCTTATCATGTGCTCCCTAGTCTGACTCCCAACCTTATTCTGCTGACTACCTAAATTTCCGTCCCTGAGAGTTAAGAACATTATTTTCCCAATTCATCCCTATCTGGGCAGAGTTTTTGCACAGGCCTCTCTCAAAGGCCAATGGCTAGCCTTTAGGTGAGCTGCTGCCGGGGAATATAGTACAAAACATGTCTGCCCCGGGCCGTCTGATCAGGAGCAGCTAAGGCAGAAAATCATACGATGATTCCACATCTAGTTAAAATGGTCTTAAAAAATATAAAATAGGTTTTTGAAATCTTGGCTGCAGGCTCTTTATCCTTGACCTCCACTACCACCCCCCTCACCATCCCCACAATTCCTGGGAACATCTGCACCCTATGGTAGACTCCAATACTCACAGAGATAAGGTATTTCATGTTCAGGGTATTCCAAATGCTGTGTAACAAAATTAATTACATTTAATTAGACATATCCATTTTTTGTAGCCCCAAATAAAAAGTGCCGAGTTAAGCTTATGAGATAGATGGCAGTCCTCCAAAGGGCTCTTAGTGACGCAGGCAGTTTTAGAGATCACCTTACACGTGCGAATCTGATGAATGGCCTCAGTCTCAGTGAAGCACCAGGCAAGAATTCAACTCTGGGTCTCAGGTCAAGCAACTACCTACGTCCTTCCTCCTCCCTGCGTTCTAGCAACAGATTTCTTACTCAGACAATAATCTTCCTTTTTCTGTGTCTTCATAATACACTAAAATTATGAATTTGCTTTTCGTTTTCCTCCTCTATATGTTAGCAGGAGAGGGAACTGTTTGTGTTTCTTACAAGTACAGGGCCGGGTATATGGTAGCTGCTGAATGTAATAACAGTTATTGAATGGATGAATGCCCTTGATCACTGGCTACATGCTTCTCTTACCTTGTGTACTAATCAGGTTCTTCTGTGATAGCTCCCCAGGTCTCCATGGCTTTCTTGCTTCGCAGGTTTGCAAGGTAACTATGGCAGCTGCAGGTCTGCGTCACATGTTTTCACCTGCGCCCAGATGGAAGCAGTGTACTGTTTGGTCCATGCTGGTCTCAGGATGGAAGGCAGAAGTACAAGAGAGCTGATGGAAACATCAACACATCTTAAAGCCTCTGCTTAAACCAGCGCACGTTCCAAAGGCTAAAGCAATGGTCAAGTCCAGTATCAGCAGCATGGAAAAGAATACTCTTCCCAAAGGGAGGGAAGGGACCGGAAAGACTTTGCTAAACAAGAATATAATCTACCGGCCCTGGCCGGTTGGCTCAGTGGTAGAGCGTCAGCCTGGCGTGCACAGGTCCCGGGTTCAATTCCCAGCCAGGGCACACAGGAGAGGCGCCCATCTGCTTCTCCACCCCTCGCCCTCTCCCTCCTCTCTGTCTCTCTCTTCCCCTCCCGCAGCCGAGGCTCCATTGGAGCAAAGATGGCCCAGGCACTGGGGATGGCTCCTTGGCCTCTGCCCCAGGCGCTAGAGTGCCTCTGGTCGCAACAGAGCGACGCCCCAGAGGGGCAGAGTGTCGCCCCCTGGTGGGAGTGCCGGGTGGATCCCGGTTGGGCACATGCAGGAGTCTGTCTGACTGCCTCCCCGTTTCTAGCTTCAGAAAAATACAAAAACAAACAAACAAACAAACAAAAATATATAATCTACCGTGTGTTGTTTGCCAGGCTTTCTACCAGCACTGTTCTGATGTTTTCAAATCAGCAAACTAAAATCCCCTAGACTCTAGGGCCTAGAGCATATATATTAAAATAAAGATCCATTAGGTTTCAGAGAGAATATAACTCAAAGTAGTTTATGCAAAGAAGAAATATAAACTCCAGCCCGGGGGGCTGTGTGAGAGCCCTCCCACCACTCCCGCTCCCATGCCCTAGAGGCAGCCGGCAGCCAACAGGGTGGAAACTGAGCAGGCCCAAGTGCTGTGGATGACCTATAAGTGGCAGAGCTATACTTTCCTTTACTTTTGGAAGCAAAACAAAGAAAAAATGTGAAAACAGAAATTAAAAATTTTAAATTAAAAGAAAAGTACTACTCACGATGTAACTGGGAAGTATGAGAGGTAGATTCCACTGGAGCCTGGAGGCTCTCTCTCCACCTGTTCGCCTGCCTGGCCCCGCTGTGGTCGGACTGCTCTCCTTCTGGAGAGACAGCACGGAGGGCACTTGCGGGCCTACAAGCTACTACATGCTGAAAGAGGTTTCAGATCACATCGTGGGTTCAGGACTTCTACAGATTTCATAAAGGACAGCTAGCAAATCTGGCAAGTGTAAGTTAAATGATATCTTTGAGAAGGCTAATTTAAGAATATGGAAAACTCACTGAATCCAGAATTAGCCAAGCATTTTAATCTTAAGAACTTTCCCTTGAGCGTGTTTACATATTACGGGACACAATGAAAACAATTAATTTTATAGGAAACACATTTATTATTGATCATCTCAATTCAAAAATACTCATTCTTTCTTAGGGCTGGTCCATTGTATTCTGTCTCTTTAAAGACATTAAATAATCAAAACTGTGAGCAACATTTTTAATAATAGTACACAGACACTTCTGTGAGACAAACAAGAAGGAGTTCCTAACAACGAAACATGGTCTCCAGAACTTGCTATTAAAACAGAGAAAGCATTTCCAATGACAAGCTGTAGGCACCCATGGATAAAACCTAACAGCACATACTGGAACATGGGTAAGAAGTTCTCGGACCCACCCTCACTCTGAGGCTCCGCTGGGATGGCACCAGCACGCTCTGTGAGAGGGGCTGACGGACACTTTCACTCCGCCTGCAGATGGGTCCTTTGGGAGTCACGTTACCTAAATTCCCCCAAACCTACTGCTTTTTTAATTTCTTGTCCACATAACTATGACCAGAGGTTTCTAGGAGAAGATAAGAGCAGGAAGTATTTAGCTTTGACTTTTGAGCAGATGCAACACCAGCTCTTCATCCTCTGCTAAAGACAGGCCCGTATCCAAAGGCTCTAAGACTTCCCACTTGACCTTCTTTCTGTTACGACTTGTGAGTCCTGTGTCCTCCACGTCACTGTTGTTCCTTTTCCTCATTCCCTGCTTCTTCTTGGTATCACTGGTAAGAACAAACCCAGGTTTACTTTATAAATAAATAAATTCATTACTATGAAATCACATACTTAAAATAGAATAAAGTTACCAATAACAGACAGTTGGTAAAGTGGTATTGTTATTTAGGAGGGAAAGAAACTGTTAACAACTTCAGGATACCTATTACATAAGTAAGTACTTCCCATCAGGGGATGGGAATAGAGAGCCCATCATGCCCTGGGCACCATGCAGGGGAGTCTACACACCGTCTCACTCAATCTTCACAGTAATTCCAGGGAGCTAGCCATAGCTTAGCCACAGCTTGAGGACCCCGAGAGGTCCACGGTATGGTGCAGACTGCTCCAAGCTGTGCTTGTGCTGCCTCATCATACTGCCTCTATTTCAAGTCAGATTCCCCTTTAGTCAGTGGGTAACAGATAGCAGGATACCAGGCACTAATTCTATTATCTGTTGCATTAACTTGTGATATATACAGATCATGAGTAAAACAGAATTTGAAATGTTAAATTACAAATTAGTTAAGACAGCAAATGAATTCCCCATTTAAAATCTGTATCTAAGGCCCACACATGGTCTTAAGAAAGCATAAATATTATTGCCATATTCCATATACACCTGGTACATAGACTATAAAATCAAGCTAATTTCTGAAGACAGCAGCAATCACTTGACACAGTAAAAATAAAAAAGCAAAACATCCTCATAGCATTTTAAGATACCATCATGTTCAAAGATGACCCAATTAATTATACAAAGTTAAAACAAAATAAAAATACCATCTATTAGCAATGGCAGTAGCAACTGTTTATTAAAGGCTCACTAAGGGTCTGGCACTGTGCTCCATCTTCTACACAGCTTACATTTATCTTCATGAAAATCCTTGGTATGGGAAGCATTAACCTCATTCTACAATGAAGTTAGAGAGGTTGAGTAATTGGACCCACATTATACACATGGGATTCACATCCAGATCTGAATGGCTCTGAATTCAGCCCAGAGCCAGGCTAGTAAAAGTTTGAGTTTGAGTTGACTGGTTTCAGTCAACATGTGGAGGACAGTCATGGAAAGAATTAGCTGTGGAAAGAGCACTGGTTTGACATCGACGCAGTCACATCTTGGCCAGTGAACTAATACTTCTAAGCTTCAGTTTCTTTATCTGAAAGATGGGGATTATATCATTTATTTAGCAGAATTGCTATAAGAATTAAATAAAGTTATATAACTGCAAGAACATACTAGTTCTCAATACGTGTTAGCTGCCTATAAACTCCACCTTCTTAAATAAACTCTTACATTGATGTTACATAATAAACAAGGGGGGAAAAAATCATCACAGAATTATACTATGACCCAAGCATATGGTGTATTCCAAACGAAAACTGCTCAAGTTTCAATAGACTCTGTTATTCCTTAGGAAGACAACTGGATATCAAAGAGAATCTGCCTAAGAAGCACATCTATTTATGACTAGCTTGAAGCAAAACTGTAAATAATGTATACATTCACTCCCATAAATGTCCAATGCTCTGCTCAGCAGCGTTACTTCTCACTACTAGAGGAAAGACAAACTGGACAACACTATGAGGTCACCTACAAATAACTGCATTTTTAAATAGTACCTGGAAAGATGAGCATGAAAGTGCTCCCTGTAGTGGGACTTCAGTCAGCAAAGGAATTCTTAGTGGAAAAGGGCTTTCATAAAAAGTATTGAGCCTTAATCTGTGTTGGGGACCAAATAAGCCAATAGGGTACTTTACAGTTTGGATATCTAGGGGACAGAGGTGTTGGGCCCAACCCCCACCTCACCTGCCTAATTAAGTTACAAAGGGCTGTGCTTCAGTACTCCAGTACTCGTCCTGCCTGCCCATGTTTCCCAGAAGGACTGGAAACTAGTTACTTCTTTGTTTAAAGTTAAGATGGTGAAGGCCCTGGCAGGTTGGCTCAGCGGTAGAGCGTTGGCCTGGCGTGCGGGCGACCCGGGTTCGATTCCCGGCCAAGGCACATAGGAGAAGCGCCCATTTGCTTCTTCACACCCCCCTCCTTCCTCTCTGTCTCTCTCTTCCCCTCCCGCAGCCAAGGCTCCATTGGAGCAAAGATGGGCCGGGTGCTGGGGATGGCTCCTTGGCCTCTGCCCCAGGCGCTAGAGTGGCTCTGGTCGCGGCAGAGCGATGCCCCAGAGGGGCAGAGCATCACCCCCTGGTGGGCAGAGCGTCGCCCCTGGTGGGCGTGCTGGGTGGATCCCGGTCGGCGTATGCGGGAGTCTGTCTGACTGTCTCTCCCCGTTTCCAGCTTCAGAAAGATACAAAATAAATAAATAAATAAATAAATAAATAAATAAATAAATAAATAAAGTTAAGGTGGTGGTGGGTTTTCTGCACCTGGTGGTTTCTTGTGTTGCCTTGGAAATGTGATTGAATTGCTAATGGCCCACCTTCCCCAGAAAATAAAGACAGATGTCTTTCTGGGGGGCAGCCATGGTTTTGTGGCTTGGCCAGGACAGTAGTGACTGTTGGCAAGGAGCTGTGACACCCTCCAAACCCATCCTGTATGTATCTTTAAGTCTCTATTTTTCATCCAATTTCGTATCATTTCCTGCTTGAGACCCTGGAATAGACTTGTCGCGCGGGTGGCGGCAAATCTGCTTGACCCTGGCCAGTTCTGTGCCACGTCTACTGGTCTAGAGTGCCAGGACTTGTAATATTTTTGCCTTGCCTGTACTTCAAGTGCAGTTCAGAGCAGCTCATCAGAAGAATTCTAATTAGTGGGCTTTCTAATGCATCCTTTATTAACATGCTGCTGCACATTATATTTCCTGCAGAAAATAGGTGGTTCAGATTATAAAAGGAAGATGGGAAATTAATGTAGCCCAAATATCTCCACAATTAGCAGCTTTGCTGCTTTGTGGACCAGTTCAAATTCTAGAAAGGTATTTTATACTTCTTTACACAGAAAATAAGTGGTGATTTCCATAACAAAATTATTAAGAAAAAAAATACATCTTATGGAAAATTCACCCAAAAGGGGGGATGATGTAATGAATCTAGAGAACATCTAGTAAGCAGAGAGCAAAATACGGTCATGTCTTGGTTTATTCAGAACAGACCTCTTCTAAATGGTGCAGCACTAGAGAGTGACTGCAACAACATGTGAACAACACGTTTCCCGCTCATTCCCCCTCCCAACAACACTGGCATCTATCCAGACAACTGAACCTTTGTGGGAGATGGGGGATCCAGACTATATGTCTAGGGACCTGGAAGGAGTTCTATTCAGATGTGTGTTGGGTAATAAACACCCAAAACCTTGGTCCTAACTGAGTCCTGCAATGTCCCATGAACTGGCTTCAGCCTCTCTTGGCTGTGGGAGACCACTGTCTTAGACAATCACCCACAAACAAGAAAGTCTTTGTGGTAGTTCTGGTTTCCAGTGGAGAAGCGCCAGCAACAGGGAGCAAAAATATGTGTTTGGATTCATTGGAGAGAGGAAGAGGAACAGTGCGACTTTACCTATACCCCCCCCTCCCCAAAGCAGCGCAGTTCAGGGCCAAGAGAGGTTTTCTTGGCCTGTAATTTTTCCTATGGAGAAAAGTAAGAGCATGTAAGTGAGTACCCAGCTTCCCTAGCTGTATAATGCTACCAGAGGTCCATTTCTCTCTCACCCCAGCCACAGTGAGCAGATGATGGAGTGAGAATGAGGCTAGAAGAGCAGCAAATAGACTTCTCTGAGGGAACTGAAAGATTGAGGACCCTATTAACTGCATCCAACAAGAAGCCCACCCATGAACCACTGAAGATGCCTCACTCATGGATCCCTCCAACTGGCCTGTGGGCACCCCTAGCACTCTGGATGCCTTGCCTACACCTCCCCATCCCTAGTGGCCAGCTCCCTGTGTGGTATTCTGAAAGCTGTGGAGAGAGTGAGCTTTGGCAGATGACCAGTGAGCATGTGAAGATAGCCAACCCAAATCTGTACACCAAGGAGAGAAAAACTTTCAGCTTTAGTGTTACCCTTGGGAAAGCAAAAGGGAAGGGGTTGAGACTCAGTCTGGTGTGTTGCATAATTGAGAGAAAGCATATGAGCTTAAAAATTCTTGCATAAGAGGGGACAGGAAGTATGGACCTAACAGACATATACAGAAAATTCCACCCAACAGCACCAGAATAATTATTTTCTCAAGCACATATGAAACACTCTTCAGAATAGAGCATATGATATGTCACTAATAAGTGTTAGATAACTGAAGACTGAAATCATACCAAGTATCTTTTCTGACCACAGAGTATAAAACTAGATATTATTAACAGTTAGAGGAGCAGCAAGATGGTGATGGAGTAGGTGGATGTACCAACTTCCACCTCCTAGAACCAAAGTGAATTACAACTTAATTTTAAGAACCAACATCTGGCCCTGGCTGGTTGGCTCAGTGGTAGAGCATCGGCCTGGCGTGTAGGAGCCCTGTGTTCGATTCCCAGCCAGGGCACATAAGAAAAGCGCCCATCTGCTTCTCCACCCCTCCCCCTCTCCTTCCTCTGTCTCTCTCTTCCCCTCCCACAGCCAAGGCTCCATTGGAGCAAAAAATGGCCTAGGCGCTGGGAATGGCTCCTTGGCCTCTGCCCCAGGTGCTAGAGTGCCTCTGGTCGTGACAGAGTGACACCCCGGATGGGCAGAGCATCGCCCCCTGGTGGGCGTGCCAGGTGGATCCCGGTTGGGCGCATGCGGGAGTCTGTCTGACTGCCTCCCTGTTTCCAGTTTCAGAAAAATACAAAAAAAAATAAAAATAAAAAAAAGAACCAACATCTGGAAAAACCAACTTTGGACTAAACTAAGAGGACTCTTTAACCAAGGAACACTGAAGAAGCCACACTGAGACTGGTAGGAAAAGCGGAAATGTGGAGAGGGCTGCCCAGCTTCCAGGAGCAAACAGCAGCCCGAGAGACTTGTGTGGCGGGAAGTGAGTTTAGCAAAGAGAAGAGGGTACTGGGCCCCAGAAATAAAGCCCCAGCCTGCAGCCCCAGAGCCTAGAAGAGGTGTACGGACAGTATTTAGCTGCAAAACAAGCTAGGATACTGTTTGTGAGAAAGAGAGAGATTTCTCAAACCCAGTATTCTTCTATAAGGGACCGCGCAGAAAACCTCTTTCACAACCATTCACCCGGGACTCCAGGGGACAAGGAGAGATGAGAGGACCGGAGCAGTGGGAAGAGAGTGTAATCTAGGAGGCACAAGGAGAAAAACTTTGAGGGATAGCCACCCTAACCCCTGGGCTGAGTCACCCCCCAAATCTAAAGTGAGTATTTCCCCTGGAAACAGCAATACCAGCAAAGGGAAGCAGGACACCAGACAAACAAGCTCTCCCACAGCACTCAGAGCAGAGTCACTTTTAGAAGGAGGGAGCCATCAGGAATACAGTATTGAGTGCTGAGGTCTGAGATGCATTGCCCCCACCCACACTGCTGAGGGCTAGGAGGAAGAAAGGCGGAAGTGGGACATCTAAGTGAGGTCCCGTTGGCAGGGGTGGAAGCCCGGCGGGCCACGACTGAGACCCAGCATGAGCTCAGTCCCACCTGGCGGGGGCAGAACGGAGGCATGAAAGCGGTTCCACCTGGCTACCCACTGGGTGAGCAAGAGCGGTCCTGCCTGCAATGCTGCCCACAGGGGCAAGGCAAAAGCCAGGCAAATGCTGGAGAATCGGTGTTAGGCCGCAGCTGAGCAGGGGTGTGCAGCTCCACCTGGGAGCCGGTGCTTGCAGCCTGGCCCGCAAGGGCAGCCCCACCACTGGGGGCAGGAAAAAAGCCGGGAAACAGGCAGAGACACACAGTTGAGTGAGGGTGCGCAGTACCGCCCCTGAAGCGGGGTCCTCCAGTGCATGAGCACAGCCCAGCCTGCAGGGTGGGGTGAAACCTGGAAATGGGCAGAGACCCATGGCTGAGCATAGGTATGCAGCCCCACCATGGTGCCAAGGCTTGCGGCCCCAGCACGGAGCACAGTCCCACCTGAGGGAGCAAGGTGAAGGCGAGGCCAGCCAAGACTTGTAGCCTTGGCACATGAACACAGCCCCGCCTGTGAAGAGGCGGAAACCACAGCAAATGCCGCAGCGAGCCAGCACTGGCAATGCCCATACCCAAATGCCTTTGGCAGCAGCAGAGGGGGTGGTGGGCCTGCAGACAGACCACACCTAGGGAATACAGAGGCCACACCCATTGGACTCCAGTGGCCACACCCTTCTTATACACAGACAGAATGGGAAGGCAGAGAAATGCAACCCAGATGAATCAAGAGAAATCCCCAGAAAAGGACATAAACGAGTCAGATATAAACAAATTAGCAGATGCAGAGTTTAAAATAATGATTGTTAGTATGCTCAAAGATCTTAGAACAGCAATAGATGGACATAACAAGCACCTAAATAAAGAAACAGCAAATATAAAAAAGGACATTGAAATAATAAGAATCAGTCAGAAATGACAAATACAATATCAGAAATGAAGACTACAATGGAAGGAATTAAAAACAGGATGGATGAAGCTGAGGATCAAATCAGCAAGTTAGAAGACAAGATAAAGGCGGCACAGAAGCAGAGCAACAAAAAGTAAAAAGACTCAAAAAGTGTAAGAAAACTTTAATGGAGCTCTGTGACAACATGAAGAGAAATAACATCTGCATCATCGGGGTTCCTGAAGAAGAGAAAGAACAAGGGATAGAGATTTTGTTCAATCAAATCATAGATGAAAACTTCCCTAAACTGATGCAGAAAAAAGTCAGACAAGTTCAAGAAGCACAGAGAACTCCATTAAAGAAAAACCCAAAGAAATCCACACCATGACACATCATAATTAAAATACCAAAGCTATGAGATAAAGAGAAAATATTAAAAGCTGCTAGAGAAAAAAAGACTATCACCTACAAAGGAGCCCCCATAAGGATGATATCTGACTTCTCAACAGAAACACTTCAGGCCAGAAGGGAATAGCCAGAAATATTTAAAGTAATGCAGAACAAGAGCCTACAACCAAGACAACTTTATCCAGCAAGGCTATCATTTAAAATTGAAGGAGAAATAAAAAGTTTCCCAGACAAAAACTCAAAGAATTCACTACAACCAAACCAGTGCTGCAAGAAATGTTAAGGCGGCCTGTTGTAAAAAGAATAAAGTAAAAGAGGAAGATACCTTTGAAGAATAAAATGGCAATGAACAACTATATATCAATAATAATCTTAAATGTAAATGGATTAAATGACCCAATCAGAAGACATAGGGTAGCTGTGTGGATAAGAAACAGGACTCACACATAAGCTGTCTACAAGAGACACATCTCAAAATAAAAGATACACATAGACTAAAGGTAAAAGGATGGAAAAAAATATTTCCCGAAAATGGAAATGAAAAAATAGCTGGGGTAGCAATACTTGTATCAGACAAAATAGACTTTAAAGCAAAGGCTATAATAAGAGATAAAGAAGGTCACTACATAATGATAAAGGGAGCAATCCAACAGGAAGATGTAACCATTATAAATATCTACATACCTAATATAGGAGCACCTAAATATATAAAGGAGACTTTGATGTTATAAAGGGCAAGATCAACAGCAATACTATAATAGTAGGGAATTTAAATACCCCACTAACATCACTAGATAGATCCTCAAGAAAAAAATTAACAAAGAAAGAGTAGACTTAAAGGACACACTGGATCAACTTGATTTAATAGATATCTTCAGAACTTTTCACCCTAAAGCAGCAGAATATACATTCTTTTCAAGTGCTCATAGTACATTCTCTAGGATAGACCACATGTTAGGGCACAAAAGTGGTCTCAACAAATTTAAGGAGACTGAAATCATATTAAGCATTTTCTCTGATCACAATGGCATAAAACTAAAAATCAAACACAACAGAAAAACTGAAAAGCACTCAAACACTTGGAAACTAAATAGGATGTTATTAAATAATGAATGGGTTAACAATGAGATCAAAGAAGAAATAAAGAACTTCGTAGAAATGAAAGATTATGAGCATAGAACTCAAAATACATGGGACACAGCAAAAGCAGTTCTAAGAGGAAAGTGCAGAGCATTACAGGCATACCTTCAGAAGCTAAAAAAAGCTCAAATAAACAACTTAATCCTGCATCTAAAAGAACTAGAAAAAGAACAACAACTAAAGCCCAGAGGTATAGAAGGAAGGAAATAATAAAGCTCAGAGCAGAAATAACTGACATAGAGGCTAAAAAAACAATACAGAGGATCAATGAAACCAGGAGCTGGTTCTTTGAAAAGGTAAACAAGATCGATGAACCTTTAACCAGACTCACCAAGAAAAAAGAGACAGGACTCAAATAAATAAAATTAGAAATGAGAGAGAAGATGTAACAACGGACACAACAGAAATACAAAGGAATGTAAGAAAATACTATGAAGAACTTATGCCAAAAACTTAGACAACCTAGATGAAATGGACAAATTCCTTGAAACATATAATCTTTTAAAACTCAATCAGGAAGAATCAGAAAACCTAAACAGACCGATTTCAACAAATGAGATCGAAACAGTTATCAAAATACTCCCAAAAAACAAAAGCCTGGTGCCAGATGGCTTCACTGGTGAATTCTACCAAATATTCAAAGAAGAACTAACTCTTATCCTTCTCAACCTTTTTCAAAAAATTCAAGAGAAAAATAAGATTTCCAAGCTCCTTTTATGAGGCGAGCATAATTCTGATTCCAAAACCAGGCAAACACAACACAAAGAAAGAAAATTATAGGCCAATATCCCTGATGAATTTAGATGCTAACATCCCAACAAAGTATTAGCAAAGCGGATCCAGCAGTACATGAAAAAAATCATACATCATGATCAAGTAGGATTTATTCTGGGAGGCAAGGATGGTACAATATTCGTAAACCAATCAATGTGATTCATCACATAAACAAAAGGAAGGAGAAAAACCACATGATAATTTCAATAGATGCAGAAAAAGCATTTGATAAAACCAAGCACCCATTCATGATCAAAACTCTCAGCAAAGTGGGAATACAGGGAACATACCTCAACATGATAAAGGCCATCTATGAAAAACCCACAGCCAACATCATAATTACTGTGCAAAAATTAAAAGCAATCCTCCTAAGATCAGGAACAAGACAGGGGTGCCCCCTTTCACCACTCTTAATCAACATAGTACTGGAAATCCTAGAAGAAGAAATAAAAGGCATCCAAATTGGAAATAAAGAAGTAAAACTATCATTATTTGCATATGATATGATACTATACAGAGAAAACCCTAAATTCTCAGTCAAAAAACTACTGGACCTGATAAATGAATTCAGCAAGGTGGCAGGATATAAAATTAATACACAGAAATCAGAAGCATTTTTATACACCAACAATAAACTGTCAGAAAGAGAAATTAAAGAAACAATCCCCTTTACTATTGCAACAAAAAAAATGAAGTACCTAGGAGTAAATTTAACCAAGGTTAAAAACTTGTACTCAGAAATTACAAAACATTGATAAAAGAAATCAAGGAAGACACAAACAAGTGGAAGCATACACCGTGCTCATGGTTAGGAAGAGCATCAAAATGTCTATACTACCCAAAGCAATTTATAAATTCAATGTAATACCAATTAAAATACCAATGACATACTTCAAAGATATAGAACATACATTCCAAAAATTTATACAAAACCAAAAGAGAACACGAATAGCCTCAGCAATCTTGAAAAAGAAGAATAAAGGGGGAGGTATCACACTTCCTGATATCAAGTTATACTACAAGGCCACTGTACTCAAAACAGCTTGGTATTGGCATAAGAACAGGCATATAGATCAATGGAACAGAACAGAGAACCCAGAAATAAACCCACACTTTTATGGACAATTGATATTTGACAAAGGAGGCAAGAGCATACAATGGAATAAAGAGAGTCTCTTTAACAAACGGTGTTGGGAAAATTGGATAGCTACCTGCAAAAAAATGAAACTAGACCACCAACTTACACCAGTCACAAAAATAAACTCAAAATGGATAAAAGACTTAAATGTAAGTCGTGAAACCATAAGCATCTTAGAAGAAAACATAGGCTGTAAACTCTCTGACATCTCTTGCAGCAATATATTTGCTGATTTATCTCCACGGGCAAGTGAAATAGAAGACAGGATAAACAAATGGGACTATATCAAACTAAAAAGCTTTTTCATGGCCAAAGACAATAAGGACAGAATAAAAAGACAAACTACACAATGGGAGAACATATTTGACAGTATGTCTGATAAGGGGTTAATAACCAAAATTTATAAAGAACTTGTAAAACTCAACACCAGGAAGATAAACAATCCAATCAAAAAATGGGAAAACAAAATGAATATAAACACTTCTCCAAAGAGGACATACAGATGGCCAATGGACAGATGTAAAAGTGTTCAACATCACTAATCATTAGAGAAATGCAAATTAAAACCACAATGAGATACTACCTCACACCAGTCAGAATGGCTCTCATTAACAAAACAACACATGATAGGTGCTAGCGAGGATGTGGAGAAAGGGGAACCCTCCTGCACTGCTGGTGGGCATGCAGACTGGTGCAGCCACTGTGAAAAACAGTATGGAGATTCCTCAAAAAATTAAAAATGGAACTGCCTTTTGACCCAGCCATTCCACTTTTAGGAACATATACCAAGAACACCATTTCACTGATACAAAAAAAGAAATGCACCCCCGTGTTTATGGCAGCATTGTTCACATTAGTGAAGATCTGGAAACAGCCCAAGTGTCCATCAGTGGACAGGTGGATTAAAAAGCAGTGATACATATATATAATATAATGGAATACTATGGGGCCATAAAAAAAATTATTACCTTTTGCAACAACATGGATGGACCTAGAAACTATTATGTTAAGTGAAATAAGCCAGGCAGAGAAAGAAAAATATCATATGACCTCACTCATTTGAGGAATCCAAGGAACAATGTGAACTGAGAACGGAATTATGCCTGAAGGGGAGGACAGAGCTGGTGGGATGGGGACAAGGGTTATGTTGAGGGAAATATGGGGGAGTGGGGATGCAATTGGGGCAATATAGAATCTATGTAAACACAATAAATTAAATTTAAAAAAATAACAGTAAGAAACTTGAAAATTCAAATAATGTGAGAATTAACACAGTCCTGAGCAATCAAAGGGTTCAAAATGGAATCAAAAGTGAAATAAAAAATATTTTGAAACAAATGATAAAGAAATCATAATATACCAAGATATATTGGATGCATCCAAGGAGTTCTAATAAGGCCATTTATAGTGATAAATGCCCACAGTAAGAAAAAAAATCCCAATGTAACCTCACTTTACATTTCAAGGAACACAAAAAGAATAAACTAAGCCTAAAATTACCAGCAGGAAGAAAATGACAAAGATCAGAGTAGAAATAAATGAAATAGGGACCAGAAAAATAATAGAAAAGGTCAACAAACTAGTTTATCCAAAAGATAAACAGAGTTGACAAGCCTTTAGCTAGACTAAAAAAAAAGAAAAGAAAGAGAGAGAGAAGACTCAAATAAATTCAGATATGAGAGAGGAAACATTGCAACTGATTACACAGATATACAAAAGATTGTAAGACACTATTATGAACTACGCCAACAAATATGAAAAAACTAGAAAAAAATGGATAAATTCCTAGAAACTTACAACCTACAAAGACTTAATCATGAAGAAATAAAAAATCTAGAGAGACCCATAATAAATAAGGTCACTGAATCAGTAATCAAAATGTCCTAACAAACAAAAGCCCAGAACCAGAGATGGCTTCACTGGTGAATTCTACTAAACACTTAAGAATAAAATTAACACCATTCCTTGTCAATCTTGTCAAGGACAACTTTACCCTACTACTAAAGTCATATAAGAAGACTATAAGAAAAGAAAACTACAGGCCAATATCCCTGATAAATATATTAATAGATGTAAAAATTCTCATCAAAATACTAGCAACCTAAATTCAATTGCACATTAAAAGGACCCTACATCATGATTAAGTGGGATTTAGCCGTAGGATGTAAGAACTGTTCAATATACCCAAATCAATTAATCTGATTCACCACATTAACAAAAATGAAAGTTTAAAATAATATGATCATCTCAGTGGATGTAGAAAACCCATCTGTGATTAAAAATCAATAAACTGAGTATAGAGGGAACTTGCCACAACATAATATATGTCTTATATGACAAGTCTTATATGACAATTAACATTATACTCAATGGCAAGATCAGTAACAAGAAAAGATACTACTCCCATTAAACATAGTAATGAATATCCCAGACAAAACAATTAGGCAAGAAAAAAAAATAAGGGGCATTCATATCAGAAAGGAAGAAGTAAAATTGTCATTCTTTGCTGATAAGATTCTTAGATACAGAACATACTAAAGATTCCACCAAAATCTGTTAGAATATATGAATTAAGAAAAATTGCAGGATATAAAAATTGGTAGTGTTTCTATATACACGGGTATATACTAACAGTGACTTATCTGAAAAAAAAAAGTATCTTATTCACAAAGCAACAAAAGCAGTAAAATCCTTAGAAATTAACCACAGAGGTGAAAGATCTGTACACTTACAACTATTATACTTTGATAATAGAAACTGAAAAAGACACAAATAGATATCCTATGTTCATGAATCAGAAGAATAGTTAAAATGGCAATACTACCCAAAGTCATCTATAGAGTCAATGCAATCTCTATCAAAATTCCAACATTTGCAGAGAAATATATTTTTTTAAATCCTAAAACTTGTATGTAGCCACAAAAGATCCCAAATAGCCAAAGTGATTCTGAGAAAGAAGAAAAAAGCTGAAGGCATCATACATCCTGATCTCAAACTACATTATAGTTGCATTAGTAAAAACAATATCATGAACAATATGATGCTGGTATAAAAGCAGACACACAGACCAAAAGGACAGAATTGAGAGACCAGAAATAAACTCTCGCATATATAGTCAAATAATATTTGACAGGAGAGCCAAGAATATTCAATGGGGAAAAAGATAATCTCTTTATTTGGAAATCCCTCTTTCTATTTTACAACTATCTAAATCCTCCCTATCCTTCAGACCCCAGTTCAACCATCACTTCATTCTCAAGGAGTCTATCTTACACGATCCACCACTTTCTAAACTGTGCTTGTTCCATGGCACTCATTCTGAATGCTATCACAGAATAGAGCTCCTCTTTGTGCCTTGTCTTTAGCTTTTAGATGTCTGGGGCTGTTTGTCATCTTCAGCTATAAAGATAAGCTGAATAAGTCATTCAATGAATGTCTGCTCATCTGAGTGGTAGAAATCATGACCCTGCTGGGGTTGCTCTCAGCCCTAAGAACCACTGTTACTGCATTGAGGAAGGCAATGTTTCAACAAACTTTGCTTCTAATTCTATTTCCAACAAATCACCGAGAGAACATTACTCTGCCACCCCGGCCCAGCACAGTCCAGTCTGTGAGTACGCAGGCTCCTGTCTGCTAACCAATCCTCTGTTTTCAATAGGATAAGTTCCTGGGGTTCTAAATTTTGGCTTTGCATATGTTTTTCAAAATTATATAAATGGTCATATTATGGCTAAATTCAGTACTCGTTTTCCCCAACAAATGACTTCTACTGAGTTAACACCCAGACAGGAGACAGTTAAAATCTTACCATTAACATAGCTTCCCAACAAGATGTAATGGAAAGTCATCTAAATTTTAAGTACCTGAATGTTGGCTACTATTTCCTTGATTATATCATCTTAGCTTCCTCTTCTTCTGTCCATTACTTAAGTGTCCATGTTTCTAGGTTGCATCCTTGACCCTCTACTATTCTCATTTTACATATTCATTCTGAGTATTCTCCTGAAGTTCAGTATTTCAAGCATCTTCCATTATGCTAATGACTTTAAAAACTGGCATCTTTAGCCTAGAGTTCCTTCCTCACCACATCAACAAATGCAACCAGCAACTAGATTTATATAATTAGCAAAATCTCTGGTAGGTGAAGGTTCTCCACAACAATTGTGGAACTTTTATTAAAATTAAGTATATTATTATTAGTCTTCAGACAAGAAACCCTAGCTTTGAGAGGTTGGAAGAAAATTCCTCAAAGGGCAGCCCCATTTATAAGGAAAGGCTCTGCTAAGTTGGAATTTCATGTTTGGTAGAACAGGATTTTACCCCATATACAATCAAAATTTTAAAAACCACCTATTTTATTGTCAGGGTCTACTGTATTTAAAAAATTAAAAAACAGCTTTCTTAAAACTATAAAAATTCTAACAGAATGGCTAAAATCTAAAACACTGGCAACACCGAATACTAGCAAGCATGTGGAGCAACAAGAACTCTCATTCATTGCTGGTGGGAATGCAAAATGGTGCAGCCACTTTGGAAGATAGTTTCGCAATTTCTTATAAAACTAAATATCATATATTTTCATACAATCCAGCAATCATAGTCCTTTTACTATATTTACCCAAAGAAGCTAAAAACTTATGTCTAACAGAAAAACCTGCACATGAATGTTTACAGCAGCTTTACCTGTAAGATGTCTTTCAATAGATGAATGGATAAACAAACTGTAGCACATTCACACAATGAAATATTATTCAGTGATAAAAAGAAATGAGCTTTCTGGACATGAAAAGACAGAGAGGAACTTTGAAAGCATATTGCTAAGTGAAAGAAGCCAACCTGAAAAGGCTACAATCTATGTAATTCCAACTATAGTATATTCTAGAAAAGCAAAACTATGACTATAGTAGAAAGACAGTGTTTGCCAGGGGTTGGGTGGCAGGGAGAGGAAAGGGTGGGGAGAAAAGGAGGGAGGGATAAATGGATGGCCACAGGAGATTTTTAGGGCACTCAAATTATTCTGTATGATATTGTAATGGCAGATACATATTGTAAATGTGTCAAAACTCATAAAATATACAATATAAATAATAAACCCTAATATAAACTATAGACTGACTAATAATTATATGTCAGTGTGGGTTCATTAACGATAGCAAATGGTAGCAACATGTTGAAACAGGAAAGGCTGGAGGTGGGGTAAAGAGTATATGGAAACTATTTTTCATTCAATTTTCACTGTGAAATCTAAAATTGCTTTAAAAAAGTCTATTAAAAAGATTTATGGAGTTCAGAAGGGTTGATATACTGTCAACAAATTATAACCATTAAGCATAAAAACACATTAGTGTTTTCTCCTCTTATCCTCAAAGACTATCTCTTTTATTATTTTATTATTTATTTTTTAGCGAGAGAGAGAGAGAGAGAGAGAGAGAGAGAGAGAGAGAGAGAGAGAGACACACAAAGACAGACAGGAAAGGAGAGAGATAAGAAGCATCAACTTGGGCCCTGGCCGGTTGGCTCAGCGGTAGAGCGTCGGCCTAGCGTGCGGAGGACCCGGGTTCGATTCCCGGCCAGGGCACACAGGAGAAGTGCCCATTTGCTTCTCCACCCCTCCGCCGCGCTTTCCTCTCTGTCTCTCTCTTCCCCTCCCGCAGCCAAGGCTCCATTGGAGCAAAGATGGCCCGGGTGCTGGGGATGGCTCTGTGGCCTCTGCCTCAGGCGCTGGAGTGGCCCTGGTCGCGGCATGGCGACGCCCAGGATGGGCAGAGCATCGCCCCCTGGTGGGCAGAGCGTCGCCCCTGGTGGGCGTGCCGGGTGGATCCCGGTTGGGCGCATGCGGGAGTCTGTCTGACTGTCTCTCCCTGTTTCCAGCTTCAGAAAAATGAAAAAAAAAAATAAAAAAATAAAAAAAATAAAAAAGAAGCATCAACTTGTAATTGTGGCACTTCAGTTGTTCATTGATTGCTTTCTCATATCTGCCTTGACCGTGGGGCTTCAATCTGAGCCAGTGACCCCTTGCTCAAGCCAGCAACCTTTGGGCTCAAACCAGCTATCCTGGGCTCAAGCCAGTGACCTTGCGCTTCAAGCCAGCCACTTCTGGACTCAAGCCAGTGACCACGGGGTCAAGTCTATGATTCCATGCTCGAGCTGGCAAGCCCGTGCTAAAGCTGGTGAGCCTGCACTCAAGCTAGATGAGTCAGAACTCAAGCCTGTGACCTCAGGTTTTGAACCTGGGTCCTCAGCATGCCAGGTCAACGTTCTATCCACTGTGCCACCACCTGGGTCATGTGACATACTACTTTAATTCATAACCTAAATTATGTCTCCAGCTTTCAATTGGAGTACTCAAAGCATCTCAACTTCACTCTCCTGTTCTCATAAACTTCATGCTGGTATATGCCTTTCTAATGAGTTGTCACTTGTAGACTAGAATAGCAGCTGTTTCTTACCCTTGTCACCTTCCATGAAGCCAGCTAGCATCACCAACGGATAGACAAATGATTAAAGGATGATGAGATGACAAAGAACTAAGAAATCGTTTCTGGCAGGAGTATACATAATTGTATAGTCATGATTATGCTGTTAGGGCAAATCTGTAAATTTCAATAAATGTGAAAGAATTTCACGGTTAGAACGTTAGGATAAATTTTTCCTTCTTTACTTAAAAAGGCTTTCAATAATTCTTCAGATTTCAACTCAAAGAGGTTTTACTAACCACCTCATATAAAGTGAACTCTGCCAATTCCTCTCATGATCCTACACTTACCCAGCTCATGGCACTTATCACCACCTCTTTTCTACTTGTTTTCTTTCTTTCTGGTCAGTCTCCCTCAGCAGAGTGTGAGCCTGAAGAGGGCTTGGACCTAGTCTCTCTTTTGCTCCATGCCTGGCACACAGAGCCTTCTGTTTACTGAATGCCTGAAGTCAGGACTGCTGAAGGGGAACAGATGGGGGAAAGGCATATCCCACACTTCAATTTGGTGATATGGACTCTCCACTCATATTTTGAATAGGATATATTACACGATGTTAATTTAACTATATATCATTCATCATTCCAACCTAGTCTGTAAGATGTTTTGGCAGACTTTTAAATAGAAGGCCTGTCAGGTGGCATGCCTAAGACTTAATGAATGATTCTAATGAGGAAGACAATGGAAAGGAGATTTCTTTTTTTTTTTTTTATATAAGTTTTTATTAATGTTAATGGGGTGACATCAATAGATCAGGGTACATATATTCAAAGAAAACATGTCCAGATTATCTTGTCATTCACTAATGTTGCATACCTATCACCCGAAGTCAGATTGTCCACCATCACCTTTTATCTAGTTTTCTTTGTGCCCCTCCCCCTCCCCCTCTCCTCCTTCCCTCCAGCGCCCTCCCTCCCCCCCACCCCCGCTAACCACCACACTCTTGTCCGAGTCTCTTAGTCTCGTTTTTATGTCCCACCAAAGTATGGAATCATGTAGTTCTTGTTTTTTTCTGATTTACTAATTTCACTCTGTATAATGTTATCAAGATCCCACCATTTTGTTGTAAATGATCCGATGTCATCATTTCTTATGGCTGAGTAGTATTCACTGTGCCACATCTTCTTTATCCAGTCTTCTACTGAAGGGCTTTTTGGTTGTTTCCATGTTTTGGCCACTGTGAACAATGCTGCAATGAACATGGGGCTGCATGTGTCTTTACGTATCAATGTTTCTGAGTTTTTGGGGTATATACCCAGTAGAGGGATTGCTGGGTCATAAGGTAGTTCTATTTTCAGCTTTTTTGAGGAACCACCATACTTTCTTCCATAATGGTTGCACTACTTTACATTCCCACCAACAGTGAATGAGGGTTCCTTTTTCTCCATAGCCTCTCCAGCATTTGCTATTAACTATTATTGTTGATAATAGCTAATCTAACAGGTGTGAGGTGGTATCACATTGTAGTTTTGATTTGCATTTCTCTAATAACTAATAAAAATGAGCATCTCTTCATATATCTGTTGGCCAACTGTATTTCTTCCTGGGAGAAGTGTCTGTTCATGTCCTCTTCCCATTTTTTAATTGGATTGTTTATTTGTTGTTGAGTTTTATAAGTTCTTTGTAAATTTTGGATATTAGGCCTTTATCTAAGCTGTTGTTTGAAATTTTAATTTCCCATTTAGTTGGCTGTCTGTTTATTTTGTTGTCAGTTTCTCTTGCTGAGCAAAAACTTTTTAGTCTGATGTAGTCCCATTCATTTATCTTTGCCTTCACTTCTCTTTCCTTTGCAGTCAAATTCATAAAATGCTCTTTAAAACCCAGGTTCATGAGTTTAGTACCTATGTCTTCTTCTATATACCTTATTGTTTCAAGTCTTATATTTAGGTCTTTGATCCATTTTGAATTAATTTTAGTACAAGGGGACAAGCTGTAGTCGAGTTTCATTCTTTTGCATGTGGCTTTCCAGTTTTCCCAGCACCATTTGTTGAAGAGGCTTTCTTTTCTCCATTATGTGTTGTTGGCCCCTTTATCAAAAATTATTTGACCATATATATGTGGTTTTATTTCTGGACTTTCTATTCTGTTCCATTGGTCTGAGTGTCTATTTTTCTGCCAATACCATGCTGTTTTGATTATCGTGGCCCTATAATATAGTTTGAAGTCAGGTATTGTAATGCCCCCAGCTTCATTCCTTTTCCTTAGGATTGCTTTGGCTATTTGGGGTTTTTTATAGTTCCATATAAATCTGATGATTTTTTGTTCCATTTCTTTAAAGAATGTCATAGGAATTGCATTAAATTTATATATTGCTTTGGGAAATATGGCCATTTTGATTATATTTATTCTTCCTACCCACAAACAAGGAATATTTTTCCATCACATTGTATCTTCCTCGATTTCCCTTAACAATGCTTTGTAGTTTTCGTTATATAGGTCCTTTACATTCTTTGTTATGTTTATTCCTAGGTATTTTATTTTTTTGTTGCAATCGTGAAGGGGATTATTTTTTTGAGTTCATTTTCTAATATTTCATTGTTGGCATAGAGAAAGGCTATGGACTTTTGTATGTTAATTTTGTATCCTGCGACCTTACTGTATTGGTTTATTGTTTCTAGTAATCTTTTTGTAGAATCTTTCGGGTTTTTGATGTATAGGATCATACCATCTGAAAAAAGTGATACCTTTACTTATTCTTTTCCGATATGGATGCCTTTTATTTCTTTCTCTTGTCTGATTGCTCTGGCCAGAACTTCTAGCACCACGTTAAATAAGCGTGGAGAGAGTGGACAACCCTGTTTTGTTCCTGATTTAAGGTGGAAAGTCCTCAGTTTTATGCCATTTAATATGATGTTGGCTGATGGTTTATCATATATGGCCTTTATCATGTTGAGATATTTTCCTTCTATACCCATTTTGTTGAGTGTCCTAAACATAAAGTTGTGTTGTATTTTATCGAATGCCTTTTCTGCATCTGTTGATAAGATCATGTGGGTTTTGTTCTGTTTTCTTGATGTGGTGTATTACGTTAACCGTTTTACGTATGTTGAACCATCCTTGAGATTCTGGGATGAATCCCACTTGATCATGATGTACTATTTTTTTAATATGTTGTGTTCGATTTGCCAGAATTTTGTTTAGTATTTTAGCATCATTAGAGATATTGGTCTGTAGTTTTCTTTTTTTGTGCCATCCTTGCCAGGTTTCGGTATGAGGGTTATGTTGGTCTCATAAAATGTGTTTGGAAGTATTGCTTCTTCTTCAATTTTTTGGAAGACCTTCTGTAGAATAGGAACCAAGTCTTCTTTGAATGTTTGATAGAATTCACTAGTATAGCCGTCTGGGCCTGGACTTTTATTTTTGGGGAGGTTTTTAATGGTTTTTTTCTATTTCTTCTCTACTAATAGGTCTGTTTAGGCTTTCTGCTTCTTCATGACTCAGTCTAGGAAAGTTGTATTGTTCTAGGAATTTATCCATTTCTTCTAGGTTGTTGAATTTAGTGGCATAAAGTTTTTCATAGTAATCTACAATAATTCTTTGTATATCTACGATATCTGTGGTGATTTCTCCTCTTTCATTTTGGATTTTGTTTATATGTGTTCTTTCTCTTTTTGCCTTGGTAAGTCTTGCCAAGGGTTTGTCAATTTTGTTGATCTTTTCAAAGAACCAGCTCCTTGTTCTATTAATTTTTTCTATAGTTTTTCTGTTCTCTATTTCATTTATTTCTGCTCTGATTTATATTATCTCCTTTTTCGGCTGGTTTTGGGTTGTTTTTGTTCTTCTTTTTCTAGTTCCTTAAGGTGTGAAGTTAAGTGGTTCACTTGGGCTGTCTCTTGTCTGTTCATATAGGCCTGAAGTCATATGAACTTCCCTCTTATCACTGCTTTTGCTGCATCCCAGAGATTCTGATATGTCGTATTGTCATTTTCATTAGTCTGTATATATCTTTTGATCTCTGCACTTATTTCTTCTTTGATCCATTCATTTTTTAAAAGTATGTTGTTTAGTTTTCACATTTTTGTGGGTTTTTTTCCCCTCTTTTTTGCAGTTGAATTCTAGTTTCAAGGCTTTATGATCAGAAAATATGCTTGGTACAATTTCAATTTTTCTGAATTTGCTGATATTATTTTTATGGCCCAACATATGGTCAATTCTTGAGAATGTTCCATGTACACTAGAGAAAAATGTATACTCTGTCGTTTTGGGATGAAGTGTCCTGTAGATGTCTATCATATCCAGGTTCTCTAGTGTTTCGTTTAAGACCACTATATCTTTATTGATTTTCTGTTTGGATGACTGATCTAGAGCCGTCAGCGGTGTATTGAGGTCTCCAAGTATGATTGTATTTTTGTCAGTTTTTGTTTTAAGGTCAATAAGTAGCTGTCTTATATATTTTTGTGCTCCTTGGTTCAGTGCATATATATTAAGGATCGTTATGTCTTCTTGATTCAGCATCCCCTTAATCATTATGAAGTGACCATTTTTGACTCTGAGTACTTTTGCTGTCTTGTAGTCAGCATTATTAGATATGAGTATTGCTACGCTTCCTTTTTTTTGGATGTTATTTGCTTGGAGTATTGTTTTCCAGCCTTTCACTTTGAATTTGTTTTTATCCTTGTTGCTTAGATGTGTTTCTTGTAGGCAGCATACAGTTGGATTTTCTTTTTTAATCTGTTCTGCTATTCTGTGTCTTTTTTTAAAAAAATTTTTTTAATTTTTTATTTTTTTAGAGAGGAGAGAGAGAGGGAGAGAGAGAGAAGAGAGAGACAGAGAGAGAGAAGGGGAGAGGAGCTGGAAGCATCAACTCCCATATGTGCCTTGACCAGGCAAGCCCAGGGTTTCAAACAGGCGACCTCAGCATTTCCAGGTCGAGGCTTTATCCACTGCACCACCACAGGTCAGGCTATTCTGTGTCTTTTTATTGGTGAATTTACTCCACTTACGTTTAGTGTAATTATTGACACTTGTGCATTCCCTATTACCATTTTATAAATTGCTTTCTGTTAGTTTTGTATCTTGTTTGATTCTTCTCTTTTGTTTTTCTATCATTTGTTTTTGTTTGTTTGTATTCCATACTTCTTTCCTCTGTTGCTACCTTTTTTAAGTTATGTGCTTTTGTGGTGGTTTTTTTCAAGGGTGGTTACCATTAATTAATGAAAAGGGTACCTACCATATTCATTGTAGTACCCTATCTTGCGAGTGTTTCTGTACTTCATCGTCTTTTGCTACTGTTAATCTCCGTCTCTCTCTTTTTTTTTTTGCTTTTGTTGTCACAGTTTAAATTTGGTTTTACTGTGTTCTTGGTGGAGCTTTTACTTGTGGTTTTGTTTTGTTTTGTTCTTTGGATCTGGTTGGAAAACCCCCTTTAGTATTTCCTGGAGTGGGGGCTTTCTGATGATAAATTCCCTCATCTTTTCTGTATTTGTGAATGTTTTTATTTCTCCTTCGTACTTGAAGGATAACTTTGATGGGTATAGTATTTGTGGCTGAAAGTTCCTCTCTTTCAAGACTTTAAATATTGGAGTCCACTCTCTTCTAGCTTATAGAGTTTCTGCTGAAAAATCTGATGATAATCCAATGGGTCTTCCTTTATATGTTGTATTCTTCTTTTCCTTGGCTGCCTTGAGAATTTTTTCTTTGTCGTTGGTTTGTGCCATTTTCATTATGATGTGCCTTGGAGTAGGTTTGTTGTGGTTAAGAAAACTCGGTGTTCTGTTTGCTTCTTGAATTTGAGGCTTTAGTTCTTTCCACAGGCTTGGGAAGTTCTCATCTATTATTTGTTTGAATAAATTCTCCATTCCATTTTCTCTCTCTTCTCCCTCTGATATACCTATTATTCTTATGTTATTCTTTTTGATGGAGTCAGACCATTCCTGTAGGGCTTTCTAATTTTTTTTTTCATTTTTTTTAGAAAAGAGAGAGAGAGAGAGAGAGAGAGAGAGAAAGAAGGGGGGGAAGAGCAGGAAGCTTCAACTCCCGCATGTGCCTTGACCAGGCAAGCCCAGGGTTTTGAACTGGCGACCTCAGAGTTTCAGGTCAACGCTTTATCCACTGCGCCACCACAGGTCAGGCTAATTTTTGAGTCTCTCTCTTCTTCTCTCTGTTGTGCGTCAAGTTGCTTGTCTTCTATGTCACTAATCCTATCTTCTATCTGGCCTGTTCTATTAGCTAAGCTTGTTACCTCGTTTTTCAGTTCATGAATTGAGTTTTTCATTTCTGTTTGATTTGTTTTTATAGTTTCAATTTCCTTGCTAATATATTCTTTGTGTTCGTTGAGTTGTTTTCTGAGCTCCCTAAATTGCCTTTCTGTGTTTTCTTGTATATCTCTGAGTATTTTTAGGATTTCTATTTTAAATTCTCTGTCATTTAGCTCCAAGGTTTCCAATTATTAAATTTTTTCTCCATAGATTTTTTCCATATCTGTGTTACTTCTCTTTCTTGTGTATCCATGATATTTGATTTCCTTTTTCTTAATGGCATCTGAGGGTGGTCTTGTTGATAGCACTTCGCCTTCAGGGTGTGAAACTCTTGGATGCTCCAAGAATAGGTTTTTCTGTCTCTGGTTGTTGAACTTCTTGAAATTTTGGGGAGATTTTTCGGTCTGTGTCCTCACGGCACCATTTTTATGATGTCACTCAAGGAGATTTCTTAGAGGACATTAAATTCTATTCTTGTAAATGTATACACTCATTTAAAAAACTCATAACACTGTTTTGCTTTTAGTTAAAATGATTACCATAGATTAGTGACCCAATTAGTATCTCTTTTCACCTTCTTTATATCTTCAAGATAACTGTGAACCATAAGAACTATCTTCACTTGACTGATGATTAAAACTGAGTCAAGAGATTAAGTAACTTGTCCATGGTCCACATCTTGCAAAGAAAGTAAGATTCTTTTCTTTGAAAAATTTAGATCTTAAGATTCAACTTTGTTTATGTAATTCCCAAAGCCACAGTTTTCCCACAAGGCCAAATAGCCTGCCTTTATTTTAACAGACTTAATTTCCCAAAACTCCTTCTTCTCCCCATATTGCAAGGTTTATGATAATGGCATATAGATCAATATTTCCAAACTACAATATATATGCAGTGATGCATGTGGGCAAGGTATTCGGTCTGTTGGTTCACAGAAGCTAGGTAACTCATATATTATATCTGCTGTAGTAACTATTTTTTGTAACACAGATGCTCCTGAGTTTATTCTGCCAGGAGCCGACACAGCTTAGATTCCTCTGTATTGATAAAGAAAGGCAAAGGAGGGAGACTGTTACACTGACATCATATTCTTCCACATAGAGGAAACTACTAGGTCTTATTCCACTTGGTGTTTTTAAATTCTCTCGCTGATCCTTAGAAAGCTTTAGCTAACAGACTTGCAGATGTGGGAAGGGGTGGAATGGATAATACGATGCATCAAGAAGAATATAATCATTAGTACCTACCATGAATAGGAATATGGCCTATTGATAAACAGCATATGTTAAATAAATAATGTGTGAATTAACTCTAATAAAAAGAGATCAGAACATTCTCTGTAACCTGGAAACCACATTTCCTGGGTTATAACAATGCTGCACTTAGAACCACTATTTCAAGCTTCAAGAATGTTCCAAGCACTGTCTGGTATGATTGTGGCCAAGGCACCATAGAAGAAAATATCTATGGGAAAACCTCAACTTCTCCCCTGGTGTATGCAGAGGTTTACAGAAACACAGTGTAGTGATGAGCACTAAACTTCCAAGGACGCTGGGCAAGCAGTCCCAATAATTAAGTTATAAAGTGGCAACAAAATCACTAGGGACTCTATAAGCCTGACACTGAACAAGAGCCATGCAGCCAGAGAGGGTCATTCATGCTGCCTCGCATCAGGGTGCCTAACTTCTGCGGAGGCTGCATTCATTCATGTACAATTAAAGTGTGTGAGTTTATGTTACACCATAAATGGAAGAGCAACATCTCTGCACAAGCCTATTCAGAAATCTAACAAAAGTCAGGACAGCGCAGTCCCTTCACTATAGGATGAGGCTTTTTCAACCTCTTCCTTTTCTTTTTTAAAATGCCAGAAAAAGAAAATCAGGTGAAGTTGAGGAATTATCTAGCTGCAGACTAGCTGGGAACTGAGGTGGAGCCCTGTGAAGAGTCACTCACACAGAGACCTCTGGGTGTCCTTCTACAACATGCTGCCAAATTGTGTGTGGAAAGCTACCAAGAACTCAGCAACCTGAAGTCCATTCTGTGCCCATATTTGTATAAAACTCTCCCTCTTCCATTCATATCAATAAATGCTCAGACTTTTTCCTAAAGAATTTTAAGCTAATAATAAATGAGCTTGAGACCATTAAAAAATTCTCAGAAATCTTTACACCTATCCTTAAGTATTGACATTCTGGTATTCAAACATGCTGTGCCAGAGACTTTTCCCCTCGTCATAAATTTTAATTTACAAGGCTATGGCAACAGTCTTCACGAAGATTAATTACTGCAGTACATTCCACAAAATGTGCCCAGCTTCCTTCTGAGGGTGAAGGCTACTGCATACAGAAATGGAACTGAAAATGTATCGTGTCCTTTAATGTTTCTTTTCTAGCAGCTCAGTACTAAAAACAATTCAGTCAAAGAAGAGATTTATTGGCTCAGAGTTCGTTATAAACATAGCTGCAAGAGCAGAAGATGTCCTCTTAGATCAGAATTCTAATAGTCAGAAAAGGCTGGGCGTGGTGAGAGGGAGACAGCAGACTGAGGACGGCACCCCACTACAGATTCATGTATATGTCCCCTTCTAAAACATGCACACATCATTTGGGAATGCAAACAGTTTTGGTCCCCAATCTTTTTGTTGTTGTTGTTCGCAAACGAGAATTGGATAATAATTCAAGACCCCCTTTCCAGGTAAGTGCATGGGAGTGTCCATGCTGCATGCACACCAACACCATCATTTTAGAAACAATTTCAAGACATTTGCAATCCCCCTAAAGCTCATCCACGACCCCAGGTTAAGAATCCCTGCTCTGCAATACAGAAAACATAATTATTTTCCTTCTCTCCATTCAAAACAAAACAAAACACATAAACACCCAACTGGGTTGTACTGCATCTTTTTCTTGTTACTAATCTGTATGTAGAATATCTGTGTTCCCCAGAAGCAAATCAGCTTTCACTGATTAGTTTTCAATACTCAAGATCATAGTTTTCAATACTCAATATCATCACCAAACCAAGCATGTCCCCAGTGTTCCAGCTATCTGAAGAATTAAGTTTTATACTTTAGTCTTACTCTTTATTAGTCCTGTGAATGATGTCGAGAAGGATAATCCAATCTTCAAAATAGGAGTCCATTAAAGAATGTTAAAATGGCAAAAACAAAAACAAACAACAGTACCAAAAACCTAAGCTTGAGTACAACCTAAAACTCTAAAAAGGAGAGTGAATAAGGAAATTATGGTGTAACTAAGTGGTGGAAATATTACACAGTCATTTGGTGTGAATGCATTCTACAGGAAGGAAAGTGAAATGAAAAAAGGATGGTCCTAAGAGAGTGTCTTCCTCAATGGTCTTATCAGTGAAAACAAAGTTGAAATGCACTAGAACCAGGGCAGCAGCAAGAGAACACTAGTGGGTGGTCCAGCACACTTGCTAAATGTTCATCTTGCCTCATGGCACCCAAGCTATTCATCCATCTTCTTAGAGACCCTAGCACTTCTGAAACATAACTCATAACTATCACTGAATGACAGTCATCAGTGGGTCACTAAATAACACAGGAATAGAAAGTATATTCTAAAAACTCAGACTCCAGCCTGACCAGGCAGTGGCGCAGTGGATAGAGCATTGGACTGGGATGCAGAGGACCCAGGTTCCAAACCCTGAGGTTGCCAGCTTGAGCGCAGGCTCATACAGCTTGAGTGCAGGCTCACCAGCTTGAGTGTGGGGTCGCTGGCTTGGGGTCACTCACTCTGCCTCCTGGTCAAGGCACATATGAAAAAGCAATCAACGAACAACTAAAGAGACTAAGGAGTCGCAACAAAGAATTGATGCTTCTCATCTCGCTCCTTCCTGTCTGTCTGTCCCTATCTGTTCCTCTCTCTGTCTTTGTCACAAAACAATAGATGAATAAAAAATAAATAAATAAATAAAAATGGAGATTCCAAGTCAAGTCAATATACGAGATTCCAAAACCCTAACGTCTCAAAATATGACTTCCCTTTCCCAACCCTCACCCCAGGAAATACTTTCCCTCAATGTGTAGCAATCTTCCCAGACAATATAACACTGCCTTTCCCTAACCCATCCAACAATCTACCTTGGAAATTTCTCCACTCATGCTATATATCACACAGAATATTCTTGTTTTATTTTTAGGGCAATAGCAAAAGGAAGAAAGACAAAAGGAACATGATTTAAAGAAAGTCAAGTAAATTAACTCCTATCACCTATAATTCATGAAGTTCTTATAATAGCTCTATGAAATTTGATAGTTCATGGAACTTTGTATTTCACAAATAAGAAGAGTGATAGAGATGACGTCAGAGTAATGGCGGAGTAGGAAGCGATACCGATAAATCTCCCCCAAACCTCAACAAGATCTTCAACCAGAAACAGAAAAACCTATCCTTGGAGCCTCCAGATGTTTCGCAATACACCCAAAGGTATGATCGAGCGAAAAACTGGCTAAATATATAACCAAACCACGAAGGAAATAGGGAGTAAGAAATGCTCCGCCTTCCTCACTAACCTAAACAGGGCGGCTTTCTCTGGTAACTGTGAATATAGAAACTGAGGCGGGCAAAGGGGGTGAATAGATCCAGGCCGCGGCACAAACGGCCGAACCAGGCTGTGGCACAGAGATCCAAGCCAAGGAAAAACTGTTCCTGTGACAACCTGGGCAATACAGCTAACACTCGCGCCAAACCCAGACAAAGAAAGACAAGCGGGGCAGCCATTTTACCTGATCCCCTGGTAGCCGCATAGTGGGTGAGAGATTCCTTCCAAAGCCCCCGGAGGGTGCGCCCGTGTTACTCCACAGAGAGGCAGAGTCAGAGGCCTTTGTGTGGGCCGAAAGCCTCCGGGCTGCCCCAGCACCCAGGGAGAGCCGCACACGGGGAGGAAGCGAGGGCTAATTCCAACACTGGAACTTTTCAGTGCGGGCGGGAGGTTTCACTCAGAGGGCGAGACTCCGACTGCACATCCTGGTCTGCGCGCACGGAGAGTGGGAAGAAGACTCCTCACAGCACCTCCGGAGTGGGAGCCCGTGTTGTCCCACGGAGGGGCAGAGTCGGGGGCCTTTGTGTGGGCTGAGGGCGGAGTCCCGGGCTGCCCCAGCGCCTTGAAAGAGCGGCACACGGGGACAAGCGAGAGCCAATTCCAACATTGGAACTTTTCAGTGCGGGCGGGGGGTTTCACTCAGAGGGCGAGACTTCCGGTCTATCATCCTGGTCTGCGTGCGCAGACCCGCCCGTGTTACCGGACAGAGTAACAGAGCCAGAGGTCTTTGAGTAGGTGAAAGCCTCGGCTGATTATGCTAGCAGCTCTGACTGACTGAGCCTTACCCAGAGCCCTGTGCTGGGTGGAAATAAGAGTGGGGAGTTGACCGCTCTTTGAGCCTCTTACTATCCAGGCAGAGGCAGCAGCAACCCCATAGTTGGATTCTCAGGCTGCTGGTTGAGGAAGGAAAGGCTAGGAGAGAGGCTCCTGGAACACGGACTCTCTCACTGTCAGAGCCTATAAACGCTAATGAGCCTTGACTACCACCGAGACTGAAGTACAATACATGACATTGCCATAGAGACTTATCAACTGCAAACCTCTACCTGAGCGTGCCAAAGGGGCAGAACTCGGGGTACAGAGTCGCCGACCAGGAATAGGGAGAGAAAAGAAAAAGCAAGAAGATAACCTCTCAAAATCAGAATAATCCGCAGACTTTATAACCTATCCCATTTTATTATATTTGTTCGTTTGTTTCTCTTATCTTCATCCTTGATTTTTTTTTTCTTCTTTTTTCTTTTTTTTTTTCCTCCTCCAATTTGGTCGTTTAACTCCCTACCGGTCTTACTCTCTCCTCTCCTTGAACTACACTACCCATAAGTGTTACATCTCCCATTATCTTTTCTTTCCTCTTCCTTTCTCTCTATGAGGGTTGCACTCCAAAACCCTTAACTTTCTCTCCTCTCTCTCTCTCTCTCTCTCCTATTTCTTTTTCTTCTTTTAGTGGTTCCCTCTTTTTTTTCTCTTTCTCTCTTCTTTTCTCCCTCTATATTAGTTTCTTCCTTTTTCCTTTACATCTCCTCTCATTCAAACCTCAATAACAAACAAATTATTTTATCTGGGACTCAAACTTATGTTTGTGGCATTTTGGGGGGTTTTTACTTCACCTTTTTAACTAACTAGCAGTGCTCCCATCCCTGGCTCTCCATTTTATCAAGCTCTTGTTCCACTAAATACAATAGTAATTTTTTAATTTGTCCCCCCATTTTCCTGTTTCTCTCTTACTCCTCTCATCATAACTCTTAGTCAACCAACACCTAAACGCAAATCATTTTATTCTTGATCCAAATTTTTTCATTATTTGCTTTTTGTGGGTCCATACCACCACCCCTTTTTTTATTTATTTATTTTTCTTGCCCCTTTATTACTTTTCCCCAATTCAGGCCCTCCATTACAGGCATTGTTTGTTCTATTAAATACAATATAATTCACAGTTCACCACAAGATTTTCTCAAGAAAGAGGGGAGAGGAGAGGAGAGGAAAAAAAGGAGGGGGGAAATAATTTCCTTTTTTAAATTTTTATTTTATTTTATTTTTCTTTATTTCATTATTAATTAAAAAAACAACTTTTTTCAATTTTTTATTTTTGTAACTTTTTATTTTTTATTAATTCTCATTAATACTATCAACAAAACCACCCTCAGATGCCATTAAGAAAGAGAAAATCGAATATCATGGATACAAAAGAAAGATAGGTAACACAGATAGAAGAGGAAAAATCTACGGAGAAAAAATTTAATATATTGGAAACCTTGGAGTTAAACAAAAGAGAATTTAAAATAGAAATCCTAAAAATACTCAGAGATATACAAGAAAACACAGGCAATTTAGGGAGCTCAGAAAACAACTCAATGAACACAAAGAATATATTAGCAAGGAAATTGAAACTATAAAAACAAATCAAACAGAGATGAAAAACTAAATTCACGAGCTGAAAAACGAGGTAACAAGCTTGGCTAATAGAACAGGCCAGATAGAAGAGAGGATTAGTGAAATAGAAGACAAGCAACTTGAGGCACAACAGAGAGACGAAGAAAGAGACTCAAAAATAAAAAAAAATGAGATAGCCCTACAAGAATTATCTGACTCCATCAGAAAGAATAACATAAGAATAATAGGTATATCAGAGGGAGAAGAGAGAGAAAATGGAATGGAGAACATACTCAAACAAATAATAGATGAGAACTTCCCAAGCCTGTGGAAAGAACTAAAGCCTCAAATTCATGAAGCAAACAGAACTCCGAGTTTTCTTAACCCCAACAAACGTACTCCAAGGCACATCATAATGAAACTGGCACAAACCAATGGCAAAGAAAAAATTCTCAAGGCAGCCAGGGAAAATAAGAATACAACATATAAAGGAAGGCCCATTAGACTATCATCAGATTTCTCAGCAGAAACCCTACAAGCTAGAAGAGAATGGACCCCAATATTTAAAGTCCTGAAAGAGAGGATCTTTCAGCCACGAATACTATACCCATCAAAGCTATCCTTCAAATATAAAGGAGAAATAAAAACATTCACAGATACATAAAAGATGAGGGAATTTATCATCAGAAAACCCCCACTCCAGGAATTACTAAAGGGGGTTCTCCAATGAGATACAAAGAACAAAAAAAAATAAAGCCACAAGTAAAAGCTCCAAGAAGAACACAATAAAACCAAATTTAAACTGTGACAACAACAAAAAGAAAGGGGGGAGAGGATGGAGATTAACAGTAGCAAAGGACGATGGAGTGCAAAAGTACTCACAAAATAGTGCGCTACAATGAACAGGGTAGGAACCCTTTTCATTACCTAAAGGTAACCACCATTGAAAAAACCACCACAGAAGCACATGAGATAAAAAAGATAGCAACAGTGGAAAGATGTATGGAATACAACCAAATAAAAACAAAAGATAAAAAAATGAAAGAGAAAGATCAAACAAGACACAAAACTAACAGAAAGCAATCTATAAAATGGCAATAGGGAACTCACAAGTGTCAATAATTACACTAAATGTAAATGGATTAAACTCACCAATAAAAAGACACAGAGTAGCAGAATGGATTAAAAAAGAAAATCCAACTGTATGCTGCCTATAAGAAACACATCTAAGTAACAAGGATAAAAACAAACTCAAAGTGAAAGGCTGGAAAACAATACTCCAAGCAAATAACATCCAAAAAAAAGCAGGTGTAGCAATACTCATATCTGATAATGCTGACTACAAGACAGCAAAAGTACTCAGAGACAAAAATGGCCATTTCATAATGGCTAAGGGGACATTGAATCAAGAAGACATAACAATTCTTAATATATATGCACCAAACCAAGGAGCACCAAAATATATAAGACAGCTACTTATTGATCTTAAAACAAAAACTGACAAAAATACAATCATACTTGGAGACCTCAATACACCGCTGACGGCTCTAGATCGGTCATCCAAACAGAGAATCAACAAAGATATAGTGGCCTTAAACAAAACACTAGAGGACCTGGATATGATAGACATCTACAGGACATTTCATCCCAAAGTGACTGAGTATACATTTTTCTCCAGTGTACATGGATCATTCTCAAGAATTGACCATATGTTGGGCCACAAAAACAACATCAGCAAATTCAGAAAAATCAAAGTTGTACCAAGCATATTTTCTGATCATAAAGCCTTGAAACTAGAATTCAACTGCAAAAAGGAGGGAAAAAATCCCACAAAAATGTGGAAACTAAACAACATACTTTTAAAAAATGAATGGATCAAAGAAGAAATAAGTGCAGAGATCAAAAGATATATACAGACTAATGAAAATGACAATACGACATATCAGAATCTATGGGATGCAGCAAAAGCAGTGATAAGAGAGAAGTTCATATCACTTCAGGCATATATGAACAGACAAGAGACAGCCCAAGTGAACCACTTAACTTCCCACCTTAAGGAACTAGAAAAAGAAGAACAAAGACAACCCAAAACTAGCCGAAGAAAGGAGATAACAAAAATCAGAGCAGAAATAAATGAAATAGAGAACAGAAAAACTATAGAAAAAATTAATAGAACAAAGAGCTGGTTCTTTGAAAAGATCAATAAAATTGACAAACCCTTGGCAAGACTTACCAAGGAAAAAAGAGAAAGAATTCATATAAACAAAATCCAAAATGAAAAAGGAGAAATCACCACGGACACCGTAGATATACAAAGAATTATTGTAGAATACTATGAAAAACTTTATGCCACTAAATTCAACAATCTAGAAGAAATGGATAAATTCCTAGAACAATACAACTTTCCTAGACTGAGTCAAGAAGAAGCAGAAAGCCTAAACAGACCTATTAGTAGAGAAGAAATAGAAAAAAACCATTAAAAACCTCCCCAAAAATAAAAGTCCAGGACCTGACGGCTATACCAGCGAATTTTATCAAACATTCAAAGAAGACTTGGTTCCTATTCTACTCAAAGTCTTCCAAAAAATTGAAGAAGAAGCAATACTTCCAAACACATTTTATGAGGCCAACATAACCCTCATACCAAAACCAGGCAAGGATGGCACAAAAAAAGAAAACTACAGACCAATATCTCTAATGAATACAGATGCTAAAATACTAAACAAAATACTAGCAAATCGAATACAACATATTAAAAAAATAATACATCACGATCAAGTGGGATTCATCCCAGAATCTCAAGGATGGTTCAACATACGTAAAACGGTTAACGTAATACACCATATCAACAAAACAAAGAACAAAAACCACATGATCTTATCAATAGACGCAGAAAAGGCTTTTGATAAAATACAACACAATTTTATGTTTAAGACTCTCAACAAAAATGGGTATAGAAGGAAAATATCTCAACATGATAAAGGCCATATATGATAAACCATCAGCTAAAATCATATTAAATGGCACAAAACTGAAGGCTTTCCCTCTTAAATCAGGAACAAGACAGGGTTGTCCACTCTCTCCACTGTTATTTAATGTGGTACTAGAGGTTCTAGCCAGAGCAATCAGACAAGACAAAGAAATAAAAGGCATCCATATCGGAAAAGAAGAAGTAAAGGTATCACTTTTTGCAGATGATATGATCCTATACATCAAAAACCCCAAAGAATCTACAAAAAGACTACTAGAAACAATAAGCCAATACAGTAAGGTCGCAGGATACAAAATTAACATACAGAAGTCAATAGCCTTTCTATATGCCAACAATGAAACAATTGAGAATGAACTCAAAAGAATAATCCCCTTCACAATTGCAACAAAAAAAATAAAATACTTAGGAATAAACATAACAAAGAATGTAAAGGACTTATATAATGAAAACTATAAACCATTGTTAAGAGAAATTGAGAAAGATATAATGAGATGGAAGAATATTCCTTGTTCTTGGTTAGGAAGAATCAATATAATCAAGATGGCTATATTACCCAAAGCAATATACAAATTTAATGCAATTCCCATCAAAATTCCAATGACATTTTTTAAAGAAATAGAGCAAAAAATCATCAGATTTATATGGAACTATAAAAAACCCCGAATAGCCAAAGCAATCCTAAAAAAAAAGAATGAAGCTGGGGGCATTACAATACCTGACTTCAAACTCTATTATAGGGCCACGGCAATCAAAACAGCATGGTATTGGCAGAAAAATAGACACTCAGACCAATGGAACAGAATAGAAAGTCCAGAAATAAAACCACATATATATAGTCAAATAATTTTTGATAAAGGGGCCAAGAACATACAATGGAGAAAAGAAAGCCTCTTCAATAAATGGTGCTGGGCAAGGCTCCATTGGAGCAGAGATGGCCCGGGCGCTGGGGATGGCTCTGTGGCCTCTGCCTCAGGTGCTAGAGTGGCTCTGGTCGCAATATGGCGACGCCCAGGATGGGCAGAGCATCGCCCCCTGGTGGTCAGAGCATCGTCCCTAGTGGGCGTGCCGGGTGGATCCCGGTCGGGCGCATGCGGGAGTCTGTCTGACTGTCTCTCCCCGTTTCTAGCTTCAGAAAAATGGAAAAATAAAAAAAAAAATAAAAAAAAAATGGTGCTGGGAAAACTGGAAAGCCACATGCAAAAGAATGAAACTGGACTACAGTTTGTCCCCCTGTACTAAAATTAACTCAAAATGGATCAAAGATCTAAACATAAGACCTGAAACAATAAAGTACATAGAAGAAGACATAGGTACTCAACTCATGGACCTGGGTTTTAAAGAGCATTTTATGAATTTGACTCCAATGGCAAGAGAAGTGAAGGCAAAAATTAATGAATGGGACTACATCAGACTAAGAAGTTTTTGCTCAGCAAGAGAAACTGATAACAAAATAAACAGAAAGCCAACTAAATGGGAAATGATATTTTCAAACAACAGCTCAGATAAGGGCCTAATATCCAAAATATACAAAGAACTCATAAAACTCAACAACAAACAAACAAACAATCCAATAAAAAAATGGGAAGAGAACATGAACAGACACTTCTCACAGGAGGAAGTACAAATGGCCAACAGATATATGAAAAGATGCTCATCTTCTTTAGTTATTAGAGAAATGCAAATCAAAACTGCAATGAGATACCATCTCACACCTGTTAGATTAGCTATTATTAACAAGACAGGTAATAGCAAATGTTGGAGAGGCTGTGGAGAAAAAGGAACCCTCATACACTGTTGGTGGGAATGTAAAGTAGTACAACCATTATGCAAGAAAGTATGGTGGTTCCTCAAAAAACTGCAAATAGAACTACCTTATGACCCAGCAATCCCTCTACTGGGTATATACCCCAAAACCTCAGAAACATTGATACGTAAAGACACATGCAGCCCCATGTTCATTGCAGCATTGTTCACAGTGGCCAGGACATGGAAACAACCTAAAAGCCCGTCAATAGACGACTGGATAAAGAAGATGTGGCACATATACACTATGGAATACTACTCAGCCATAAGAAATGATGACATCGGATCATTTACAGCAAAATGGTGGGATCTTGATAACATTATACGAAGTGAAATAAGTAAATCAGAAAAAAACAGGAACTGCATTATTCCATACGTAGGTGGGACATAAAAGTGAAACTAAGAGACATTGATAAGAGTGTGGTGGTTACGGGGGGAGGGGGGAAAGGGAGAGGGAAAGGGGGAGGGGGAGGGGCACAAAGAAAACTAGATAGAAGGTGACAGAGGACAATCTGATTTTGGGTGATGGGTATGCAACATAATTGAAAGACAAGATAACCTGGACTTGTTGATCTTTGAATATATGTAACCTGATTTATTGATGTCGCCCCATTAAAAAAATAAAATTATAATTAAAAAAAAAAAAAAAAAAAAAAAAGAGTGATAGAGATTTTTATCCTGACAGCAGCTAGGCATTCTGGAATCAGGAAGTTAAGGAGAGTAAGAGGAAAGAATGGCAGGCATACAATAAAGTTGATATACCATTCAAGTCGATCTTCCAACATCTGCCACCCACAACTACATTCGCCAACAAACAGGGATTTGAATAAGTAGAAACTACAGTCAATAAGATAAAAAAAAAATTAGCTAGACTTTGAATAAGAAAAATCCCTTTAAAAATCATTGCCTATAATTTGATACTAGTAATACCACTAAAATTTATGCAAACTATATAATGTAATATATCCAGACCCAAAAATAGTTAAGAAGAAAATTAAAATGCTTTCTGGAAATATCCTTCCCCAGAAATTCATCTTTAAGACTAGACATTTCTTTTCCAGTGAAAAGCCTTTCATATATTACAGAGATAACTGTAAAGTCTTGGAAGAGTAGTCACTGGGCAGTAATTTATTTACATTAACATGAGGAGAAACCACAGATATTAAAGTGGCTCATCTCCTTCATGGAAGAGATACCCTCCTAAAGATAGGCAATTTCACCCAACATAGAAAACTTATAAGGAACATATTTTAGAAACAAAACAAAACAAGAACCTCAGACAAATGAAAAATAATAGAACAGACAAAAATCCTTGATCAGTCTTTTGATTCAGAGCTGTGTCAGACAGAGTAGGCAAAAAGAACAGCTAAATATATATATTAGATGTGAAACCTTTACTCTGAACAGAAAAAGGTATCAAGCCTTATAGAATTTATCACTGCTAAATTAAGCCAATAGTCTCAGTATAAATTATAGATCTAATTAATTGGTCATTAATTAATGCCACCTATCAAACACCCCACAGTATAACAACTTCTTTATAAAGCAAATTGTCTTAGCTAGAGACCATGGTCTGTAAAGAAAAGATTGATGGAAGTCAGTAGAGTCTAGCCACAACCTTTTTCTTTTCCCTTTTTTGTTAGAAAAAGAAAGGTTAAGATTATAAATATTAAAAACTTAATGTGACTGGATAATGAATATCTGGAACATCCAGCTGCTTCTATTTCATCAAATTCAATACTCTGTGAATTTTCACATCATTAGCAATTCACATGAAGATGGCCACAAACCAAACATGATGAATACTACTAGATACACAAAAATTAATCTTATATTACATGCTCAGAACCCAATCTCTCAGCTGTGAGGCACAGCTAAAAGGACCCATTTAATTGAAAGAAGGGTTTAATTGGAATATGGTTAAAGGCACTCTTGGCTCACGTCAGTGGTCACACTCTTCAGAAGCTAATTTACCCTTCTCCTTGCTCAGAAAGACAAACTTACTTCAGGTTTACCTTTGATGCCACCTCCCTTTGGGAAGCTCCTTTGGATTCATCAAGCCCAGGTTCCCTCCACCATTCGTTCATTCCCTACGTTCACCTTCCCCATGGCCTCACCCATCACACTGTTGTAATTCTATGCTTGGCTATCTGTAACCTCCATGCAGGAAAAGTATTTTTCTTGCTTAATGTTTTATTCTCTGAACCTGCATCACTACACCTGGCACATGAGTAGTTAAAAAAAAATTCTTCCTTGAAACAATGATGGAGGAAATACTACAACAAGCTAGGAACTAACAGATCAAGAGGATATTTTAAACTTTTAAGTAGAATGTGATTTAAACAATGCTGAAGGTCCTTACTCCAGTTCTTGGAACCACACAGAGAAACTTGTCTAAATATTTTTTATTGTGAAAGCAGTACAACTACATTATATGCAGTATTTGGTAGAGAAAGGAGAAATCATTTATGAGCAAAAAGACCATTGCAGCATTTGAGATCTTTTTTTTCCTTAAAAGGTATAAAGTCTATACAAAAGCTCAATGGAGATAAGAATACATATTTGTGTGTATTCCTAGCAAAACACTAAATTATATTACCTTACAAAGTCCACTGCAGCACAGAGCTAGGCTGCTACTAAATTTTTCTCTATATTTTAGTAACAACAAATCCTAATACTTTGTATTGATTCTACCTATGCTAATTCCATAGTTCCAAAGGAGGGACCAGAAATGAAAGCCACAGGGTAACATATATCCAGGACCAATTTGAAACATGAAGATATGGGAAGAAACAAGAAACCATCAGAGCAAGCTCCACCTTCTATACTTGTTTTGCAAAATAGCACACACACACACAAGCTTAAAGTTTGTGCTGCTGACTAACCAGCTGACATCCTCTGTAGGGGGGGCAGGGTGGTAGATTACTCACTGAGAGTAAATGGAACTTTAAATGCCAACATTCTTAAAACTCCCTAAAAGGAACTCATGGTCACGTCACTGTAATTGTCCCTGGGACCACCATATAAGCAAGAGGTCTCTTTTTGTCACGCTAACTTAAAGGACTTGGATCTTACACATCAGAATCCCTTTGGAGTCTGTGTTAGAGAGGTTAATTCTGATAATTCTAAGGAGGGTGCAGGGGACTTTCAATCTACTGTGGCTATGCACTGAGCAGAGGAGGACAGAAGTACAATTACTGACCTCAGAGTCAGTCATTCCCCATTAAGTCCAGCTCTCTTTTGCCTATTTTCTATCAACTAAGTATCTTCCCATGTAGAGAAACAAATGTGTTACCCAATATTTATGAATGTCACCACGGTGAAGAAAAAAGAAATACTCACCAAAGTTGGGAAACAAAGAAAGAATACTAAAAGTTGCAAGAGAAAGGCAGTTAATTACCTACATAGGAGCCCACATAAGGATGACATTCAACTTCTCAACAGAAACACTTGAGGCCAAAAGGGATTGGCAAGAAACATTGAAAGTGATGCAAAACAGGAACCTACAAACAAGACTACATGATCGAGCAAGGCTATTTAAAATTGAAGGAGAAATAAAGAGCTTCCTAGACAAAAAGAGAAAGAAAAAGACCGAAGGAATTCATTACAACCAAACTAGTACTGCAAGAAATGTTAAGGGGCCTACTGTAAAAAGAGAAAGAAAAAAAAAAAAAAAAGAAATAGAGAAAAAGAGGTTTTAGATTTAAAGAATACAATGGCAATCTATAAGTATATATCAATAATAACCTTAAATGTAAATGAATTAAATGCTCCAATCAAGACATATAATAGCTGCATGTATAAGAAAACAGGACCCATACAAATGCTGTCTACAACAGAACCACCTCAGAATAAAAGATACACATACACCGAAAGTGAAGGGATGAAATAAAGTATTTCATGCAAATATAAATGAAAAAAAAAAAAAAACTGGGGTAGTAATACTTTTATCTGAGGGATAAAGAAGGTCACTACATAATGATAAAGGGAGCAATACAACAGGATATAACTACTGTAAATATTTATATGCCTAATATAAGAGTACCTAAATATATAAAGCAGATTTTGATAGATGTAAAGGGCGAGATTAACAGCAATACCATACTAGTAGGGGGATTTTAATACCCCACTAACATCAATGGGTAGATTCTCCAGACAGAAAATTAACAAAGAAACATTTAAATGACACACCACAGCAACTGGATTTAATTGCTATCTTCAGAACCATTCACCCCAGAGCAGCAGATTATACATTTTTTTCAAGTGCTCATGTTACATTCTCTAGGATAGACAACATGTTAGGACATAAAACAAGTCTCAATAAATTTAAGATGAAAATCATATCGAGTATCTTCTCTGATCACAATGGCATGAAACTAGAAATCAACAATAATAGAAAAACTGAAAAACATTGAAACACTTGGAAGCTAAATAGCATGTTATTAAATAATGAATGGGTTCACAAGGAGATCAAAGAAGAAATAAAAAGTTTCCTTGAAACAAATGATAATGAGAATACAATAAGTCGAAATTTATAAGACAGCAAAAGTAGTCCTCAGAGGGAAGTTCATATACCTTAAGAGGCAAGAGAAAGCTCAAATGAACAACTTAATCCTGCACCTAAGAGGACTAAAAAAGAACTATAAAGGCCAGAGGAAGTAGAAGAAAGAAAATAATAAAGATCAGAGTGGAAATAAATGACATAGAAGCTAAAAAAATAATACAAAAGACCCATGGAACCAAGAGCTAGTTCTTTGAAAAGGTAAACAAGATTGACAAACCTTTAACCAGACTCGTCAAGAAAAAAAGAGGACTCAAATAAAATTAGAAATGAAAGTGGAGAAGTAACAACTGACACCTCAGAAATACAAAAGGATTGTAAGAAAACACTATGAAGACGTATATGCAAAAAAATTGGACAACCTTGGTGAAATGGATAAATTCCTAGAAATATACAGTCTTTCAAAACTCAATCTGGAAGAATCAGAAAACCTAAACAGACAGATTACAACAAATGAAATTGAAACAGTTATCAAAAAACTCCCAACAAACAAAAGTCCTGGAACAGATGGCTTCACTTCACAGGTGCATTTTACCAAACATTCAGAAGAACTAACACCTATCCTTCTCAAGCTATTTCAAAAAATTCAAGACGGGGAAAGACTTCCAAGCTCCTTTTATGAGGCAAACATTATCCTCCTTCCAAAACTAGGTAAAGACACTATAAAAAAAAGAAAACTATAGGCCAATATCCCTGATGAACGTAGATGCTAAAATTCTCAACAAAATATTAGCAAGCTGAATCCAGCAATACATTAGAAAAATCATACATCAAGATCAAGTGGGATTTATTCCAGGAAGGCAAGACTGGTACAATATTTACAAATCAATAAATGTGGTTCATCAGGTAAACAAAAGGAAGGATAAAAATCACATGATTATATCAATAGATGCAGAAAAAGCATGTGATAAAATTCAGCACCCATTTATGATCAAAATTCTCAGCAAAGTGGGAATACAGGGAACATACTCAACCTAATAAAGGCCATCTAAGACAAACCCACAGCCAACATCACACTCAATGGGCAAAAATTAAAAGCAAATTCCCTTAAGATCAGGAACAAGGCAGGGGTGCCCCCTTTGACCACTCTTATTCAACATAGTTCTGGAAGTGCTATCCACAGCACTCAGACAAGAAGAAGTGGTAAAACACATCCAAATTGGAAAAGAAGAAGTAAAACTATCATTATTTGCTGATGACATGATACTGTACATAGAAAACTTTTAAGTGTCAGTTAAAAAACTACTAGACCTGATAAATGAATTCGGAAAGGTGGCAGGGTATAAAATTAATATTCAGAAATGAGTGGCGTTTTTATATACCAACAATAAACTGTCAGAGAGAGAATTTAAGGAAACAACCCCCTTCACTGCTGCAACAAAAGAAATAATGTACCTCGGAGCAAATTTAACCAGGGAGGTAAAAGACTTGTACTCAGAAAATAATAAGACATTGAAAAAAGATATCAAGGAAGACACAAACCAGTAGAAACATATACCATGCTCATGGATAGGAAGAATAAACATCATTAAAATGTCTATACTAGCCAAAGCAATCTATAAATTCAACGCAATTCCTATTAAAATACCAATGGCATACTTCAAAGATATAGAAAAAATATTCCAAAAATTTATATGAAACCAAAAAACACGAATAGCCAAAGCATTTTTTTAAAATGAGGAATAAAGTGGGAGGTATCACACTTCCTGATATCAAGTTATACTACAAGGCCATTGTAATCAAAAACAGCTTGGCACTGGCATAAGAACAGGCATACAGATCAATAAAACAGAACAGAGAACTCAAAAATAAACCCATGCCTTTACGGTCAATTGATATTCGACAAAGGAGGCAAGAATATACAATGGAGTAAAGACAGTCTCTTTAATAAATGGTGTTGGGAAAACTGGACAGGTACATGCAAAAAAAAAAAAAAAAATGAAACTAGACCACCAACTTATACCATTCACAAAAATAAACTCAAAATGGATAAAAGACTTAAATGTAAGTCATGAAATTATAAACATCTTGGAAGAAAACAGGCAGTAAACTCTGATATCTCTCATAGCAATATACTTGCTGATTTATCTCTACGGGCAAGTGAAATAAAGAACAAAATAAAAAATGAGACTATATTAAACCAAAAAGCTTTTGCACAGCAAAAGACACTATTAACAAATTAAAAAGACAACCCACACAATGGGGGAACATATTTGTCAATATATCTAATAAGGGGTTAATATCCAAAATTTATAAAGAACTTCTAAAACTCAACATCAGGAAGGTAAACAATACAATTTAAAATTGGGCAAAGGAAGCCCTGGCCAGTTGGCTCAGCAGTAGAGCATCAGCCCAGTGTGCAGGAGATCTGGGTTCAATTCCCAGCCAGGGCACATAGGAGAAGTGCTTATCTGCTTCTCCACCCTTCCCCTTCCTCTCTATCTCTCTCTTCTCGTCCCATAGCCAAGGCTCCACTGGAGCAGTTTGTGGGGGCGCTGAGGATGGTTCCATGGCCTCCACCTCATGCGCTAGAATGGCTCCGGCTGCAATGGAGCAAGGTTGTAGAAGGGCAGAGCATCGCCCCCTGGTGGGAATGATGGGTGGATCCTGGTCTGACGCATGCAGGTGTCTGTCCAACTGCCTCCCCACTTCTAACTTCGGAAAAATACAAAAAAAAGGGGCGGGGGGCAAAAGAACTGAATGGACACACAAATGGCCAATAGGCATATGAAAAAAATATTCAACATCACTAATCATCAGAGAAATGCAAATTAAAACCACAGTGAGATATCACCTCACACTTGTCAGAATGATGGTCATTAACAAATTAACACAAAATATGTGCTGTTGAGGGTGTGGAGAAAAGGGAACCCTCCTGCACTGCTGGTAGGAACGCAGACTTGTGCAGCCACTATGGAAAACAGTATGAAGATTCCTCAAAAAATTAAAAATAGAACTGCTTTTTGACTCAGCTGTCCCACTTTTAAGAATATATCCTAAGAATACCAAATCACTGATTCAAAAAAAGATATGCACCCCATGTATATTGCAGCATTGTTTACAACAGCCAAGATCTGGAAACAGCCCACGTGTACGTCAGTGGATGAGTGGATTAAAAGGCTGTGGTGCATATACACAATGGAATACTAGGCGGCTGTGAAAAAGAAGGAAATCTTACTTTTGCAATGGCATGGATGGACCTGGAGATTATTATGTTAAGTGAAATAAGCCAGGCAGAGAAAGAAAAAATATCATATGATCTCATTTACACGTGGAATCTAACAAACAAAGTGAACTGAGGAACGGAATAGAGACAGAAGCAGGGTCACAGGGACCAGAGGGACAGCAGTCAGAGGGAAGGGGGATTAGGGGATGGGATCAGAGAGGGTGAAGGGATTAGTGAAATTATAAATACATAACACAGAGATACAGGTAACAGGATAACAAATCCCAGAGGGAAGGGGGAAGGGATTAAGGGGATGGAGGTTAAGAGAGGTATAATGGGGAACATGGGTGTGGGGGGAAAGAGTGTTTTATTGAGTGGGACACTTGAATCCATGTTAACACAATAAATTAAAATTAATAAAAATTAGAAACAAGAAAGAAAGAAAGAAAGAAAGAAAGAAAAGAAAAGAAAGGAAAAGGAAAGAAAAGAAAAGAAAAGAAAAGGAAAGGAAAGGAAAGAAAAGAAAAGAAAAAAGAAGAGAAGAAAGACAAACCCAGAAAAAATTTCCAAAGAAGTTAGCTTATGCTAGTGACTTTGGCACAAACAGCCATTTTCTACTTGGTGTATCTAGTCCCATAAGAGTAAATTTATTTCTGAAAATGCAAAGTCAACACCCAGAGAATAACCTACGGGGTTAGAGAAGATGACCAAGAGGCCGGAACACTAGCTATTCCTACAATTACTGAGTGGCAACTAAAAACAATGCAATAAATAATACCTGTGACTATACCATGAGGACCATCTAAAGCAGTGTCATAAAATCTGGCATTTAGAGCCCTGGTTAGGTAGTTCAGCTGGTTACAGTGTCGTCCTGACATGCTATGGTTGTGGGTTCAATCCCCGGTCAGGGTACATAAAAGAATCAACCAACGAATAATACATGGATAAGTGAAACAACAAATCAGTGTTTCTCTCTCTTCCTCCCTCTCTCTAAATACAATCAATAATTTTTTTTAAATCTTAGCATCTAGTCATATAAGAGAGGCAAAGGAAAAAAATATAGCCAAGCTGTAACAATACAGAAAAATTATATTAGAGCTATTAATTATAATTAACAGCAATTACTACTGTCAAATTTCTAATGTTTATGTATTTATTTTTTTAATTTGATTTCAGAGAGACAGAGAAGGGGGGAGGAGAAAAGGATTCATTTGTTGTTCCAGTAAATTGTGCATTCATTGGTCACTTCTTATATGTGCTCTGAGCAGGGATCGAACCCACAACCTTGGTGTTTTGGGACAATGCTCTAACTGACTGAGCTAACCAGCTAGGGCCTATAGTATATATGGATTTACTTGTGAATACTTTCTCTTATACAAAACAAATTTGGATTTAGTTTACATATATCTTTACTCATTGCCATTGAGGTGATCTTAAGAGAGCAGGGAAAAAAGAAGGAAAATGAAAATTAGAGCACAAACAGAAATTTCACATGTAGACTACTACTTGTAACTTACCCTAACTCCAGCATTCTAGTCCAAGAATGGCATATAGGTTTTATCTTCTGTACCAATCCCAATAGGTTAATAAATACTGTACTGAGGAGAACTGCTTGGGCTAAATGGAAAGGAATATAGACAAAGCCTACCCTGACTATGGGATGGGAAAATTAAATACCAGTAATATGCACCTGCCATTCTGGGTCTAGTCCAGTGGTTCTCAACTGTGGGAGATTTGCTCCCTGAGGGATATCTGGCAATATCTGCTGCCAGATATTTGTGGTTTGCCCAACCACGGAGGTGCTAGTGGTAGAGGCCAGGGATGATGCTAAACAGCCAACAATCATTCCTAAGCATTCCTCCACCCCCGACTCCCCCAACCAAAGAATTATCTGGGCCAGAATGTCAATATGTTAAAGCTGGGAAACCATGGTCTACTCAAATCTATCCTGTAGTCCATGGGCAGGTCTTCAGCCAAATGACAACAAATTTGTCTTTAGGAAGTTTTCTGAAGCTACCTCTCCTAATGCTAGAGTAACTCCACTAACCTGACTGGAGTATGTATTAGACATAGGGAATCAATTTGATCTGGGCAGTTCACAATGTCCCTAACTTGTGTTGTGAACACAAACAAATCACTATTTTATCCGGTGATGCCTTGGTTTCTTCACCTAATAAGGAGGAGTTTGACTAGACAATCACTGTTGGTAAACCAAAGGCAACTAACTAAGGAAGCCTTTTAAATGGCTAAAGGAATAAAGTCCTTGTTGATATTTTCTTCAACAAAAGAATATTTTCTTCAGCTAAAGGTTAAGTTTACCTATTCTTTTCAATTGCTACTGATGCAGTTACTACTAGCTATGCTTAAAATTAAAAGTATTTTAATTTTTAAGTAATGGTTAAATATTTTCTATCTGAAACTTTATCTTTAAGTTAGAATGTTCTGGCATCTCAAAGTACTTCTACCTCCATGTCCACCACTATTATACTATCTCAACTTGGCTTCTTTCAATTCTCCACCCATCATTCTGTCATCTCCTGTATCACTTAAGCTTTTAGGACCAACTGCATAGCTGCTTATCATTAGAGTTTAGAGTTTTTGTTTTAACTCTATAAATCTTTTACCAATCAATCAATTCAAATATCTCAGGGTCTTCTTAGTGCCAGACATTAATGTTGGGGATAGGAGCAGAAGCTGGCGCCGGAGGTACTGGAACAAAAAAACTGAGTTTCTAGCTACAAAGCATTTACTGGCTAATTAAGAGGCTAACACACATGAAGCTATTAGACAACAAACCAAATTAACTAGGTGGTAGCAAGGAAGTGCCACTCTAAGGGTAAGAAATGCCAGAAGGATGACATGAAATGTCTGCTAAAAACAAATTAAGGATGACCCAGAAACTATCATAAAAATGTTAGGAAAAAATCCTTATGAATTAGATATAGAAGGAATACTAACATCTGGACAATGACTATAAAAGGCTGATTCTTGGCCTTGGTTACAGCATCATCCCAATATGCCAAGGTTGCGGGTTCAATCCCCAGTCAGGGCACATATAAGAATCAACCAATAAATGCATAAATAGGTGGAGCAACAAGTCAGTGTTTCTCTCTCTGTCTCCCTTCCTCTCTCTCTCTCTCTAAAAATTCAATTATATATATATTGAATTTTATATATATATAAAAGGCTGAGGCCCTGGCCGGTTGGCTTAGCGGCATAGCGTTGGCCCAGAGTGTGGAAGTCCCAGGTTCGATTCCCAGCCAGGGCACACAGGAGAAGCGCCCATCTCCTTCTCCACCCTTCCCCTTCTCCTTCCTCTCTGTCTCTCTCTTCTCCTCCTGCAGTCAAGGCTCCACTGGAGCAAAGTTGGCCTAGGCGCTGAGGATGGCTCCATGGCCTCTGCCTCAGGCGCTAGAATGGCTTTGGCTACAATGGAGCAACGCCCCAGATGGGCAGAGCATTGCCCCCTGGTGGGCATGCCAGGTGGGTCCCGGTCAGGTGCATGCAGGAGTCTGTCTGCCTCCCTGCTTCTAACTTTTGAAAAATACACACACACACACACACAAAGGCTGGTTCTGTGTCAGAGGTATGCTAGACAGATGTGCAAAAATGGCTGCACAACAAATTGTAAGAACTGACTATTGTTCCCACCAGAAAGTAAAATTACACAGAAACATTTGGAAATTAATGATATAAAGTCATACTTGTCATTAGATTACATCTATCAAAACGGATCCCATAGCCATTCTCAAAAAGAAACATTTATGTAAGAACAGAAGGGGCAGCAAACTTAACCATACTGATAGTTAAAGTCAATTTCTAAAGATTAGAAATGCCCTGAACCTAAATTACTTAACCCTTATGGCATACATTTATATATTTTTCTAAATCCTAATGAAATTATCATATTTTCACCTGTGGCGACTCTTATAGTAGTAAAGCTGACACCCACTACCTTGTTGGCAAATATGCTAGAAAGCTATTCTATCCACTATCTAAGCATGTACAATAGCAAATGTCTCAAGATTCTCGCATCACTTGGGTAGATTGCATCCTGGACAGCATTTTCACTATTATAAAATAATTCTATGTTTAAATGAGCATAGATTAAAATGAAAAATAACTGAAATAATCTCCCCACAGTATTTTCTCATAAGGGGATAATCTTTTTATGACCATTTTATTTATGTTCTTACTTAAAATAATAACTGTCTGTGGCCCATTTCTCCAACTCCACTTGGGCTAGCCCGTAGGGAGGGTTTGCATCAACTTCCTCTTCCCTTTGATCATATTAATTTCATCTTTCATTAGTACCTACATTCTGACTACACAGGCACATTGGTTAAAAATGTCCATGAAGCTCAATGACCTCAATTTTTAAATCAACAGAATCTCAATGTAATCTAATACATAGTACTCTGAAAACAAATGCTGAACAAGTTATAGTATTTTCAATTCATCACATTTCATCTGCTTTGGACATGGTAGCAAGTAAGTCCACACTACAAATGAACAGATTTTAAATTGACAGAATTTGTTGAGGGTTGTTTATGTATAAGCTTTCCATTATATTATGAATTTGTTACTTAATTTTATATCACAGAATGCAAAAGTATAATGGCTCTTTTTTAAAATTCAGAGACAATTTTTAACAACACTCTTAATATAGTCCTTTAACAGTGAATCAAAATAAAGTTCTCCCTCTGTCCGTATTAAGTATACCCTAATCCCTAATGCATCAAATTCTTAAGAATAAAGGAGTATGAAGAAAGAGACAAGGGAAAAAAAGAATAATGAAAAAAAAAAACCCAGCATTTATAATACTTATACCTGTTAACAGGGATTATAGAAACAATAAGAAAATGGATGAGACATTTGTCTCCACAACATCTTTTGAATTAAAAAGAGAAGACTCAGATATTTCATGTTACCAATGGTAAAAACATACCTAATTTTATTTTCCGTATCTTCACTGTCTGATTCTTCAGAGCTTCTGTACTTATCTGGATCTGGAAGTGTGCTTGGATCAAATCCATCATCATCATCATCACTCCAATCCAGAAAGGCTTCTTCTTCATCTTTGGACTAAGAAAACACAAGGGAAATTGTGGTTTAAGAAAATAGGTGATAGAGGCCCTGGCCAGTTAGCTCAGTTGGTTAAGAGCATCATCCCAAAATGACAAGGTTGCAGGTTCAATCCCTGGTCAGGGCATACAGAGGAAGCAGCCAAAGAATGCACGACTGAGTGAAACAACAAATTAATGCTTCCCTTTCCCCTCCCCTCTTTCTCCCTTCCTCTCTCTGTCTCTCTAAAAAAATCAGTAAAAATTAATCCCTCGCTGGGGATTAGAGTGTTTGGTTCGAGTGTCATCCTGGAGCATGGAGGTTGCTGGTTTAATTCCCCGGACACGGCATATACAGGAGCAGCTCGATGTTCCTGTCTCTCTCTCTCCTTGCTACTCTCAAAAAAAAAAAAAAAAAAAAAAAAAAAACCACAACAAAAAACCCCACAAAAAAACAAACAAATAAAAACAGCTGATGGGTGCCTCTTTTCTAAAAAATAATTTCATTTATTGATTTTAGAGAGGGGGGAGAGAAAGAAACATCAGTATGTCAAACCCCCTTATTTATGAATTCATTGGTTGAGTCTTGTACAGAGGCGGGTTTAACAGCGTGTGCACCAGGCGCTGATGAAAGCCAGCCTTGGTCTGCAGCTTGATCTTTCCGGCACACACCCAGGCCCAGGACAAGAGGCCACAAACTGTAGATCTCTTTGTAGCTCCAAACAGGTTACCCAGGGCCAGTCACGGGCAGCAACTGATACTGACCTGCACCAGAGTCCTTCCCAAGAGGCCCCAGAACCAATACACCCAGTGGCCAGGTTCAGACAACATCAGAGCAGGATCCAATTAGCTTTACAAGTGGTATATCCAAAGGGAGATACTGTATTGACAGGCACCTGACCCTACTGAGGTGAATTCTGCTTTGTGTGGTCAGCACCTCGATCCTCACAGTCAGCCTGCCAGAGGGTTGAGCCCACACACACATGGGCCAGTAGCAATCAAAACTCAATTACAACAGGAGGGTCCACATAACCCATACAAGGGACATGCCTGGAACACCCAGTGCAAGATATCAAGGACACTGTGCCATGGTGTCCCACAGTACAACTACCTAAGGCCACCCCACCAAGACTGGGTGGCATAGCAGATCTATCACACAGAAACAAACACAAAGAAGTCACCAAAATGGGAAGACAAAAAAAAAATGCCTCAAATGAAAGAACATTCATGCTACTTCAGAAATGAAATAAAATGAAATGAAATATGGTTCTGAAAGTAGATCACTATTAAGTCTCTGAAATGTAACGTACTCCCCCATGTATAAGATGCTGCCATGTATAAGACACACCTTAATTTTGGTGCCCAAAATTTGAAAAAAAAATTATATAAAATTATTGAACTCAAGTTTTATTCATCATAAAATTCATACAACTTCTCATCTGTGTGAAAAAGTAGGAAATGCACATTTAAAAAATAAATCTATGACCACTGTATAAGACGCACCCAGTTTTTAGACCCCTAATTTTTTGAAAAGGGGTGCGTCTTACACATGAGAAAATATGGTAATGTGGGGGGAAATTGTCATTTTATTACTTATAATTCAGCTAGCAGAGAAAAAGGAATAATGTTGTTTTAGTGCTCCTGTCCACACACATGTAAATTTTAAAACTACCTCAATATTAGATAAAAACAGGCCAGAAGAGAGATGATTTTGATCACTATATAACCTTTTGCCTGATGATTCTGATCATTTTGTAACCACAATAATCCAGGAGAGGCAGGGGATTTGATGAAGATGTGGCAGTGGAGATGGAGGTATGAGAGATGTTAAGGAAGGAGAGTCCACTAGACTATGTGGGTTCATCATATAGTCCAGGGAATCAAATGCACAGAAGCATAAGTGTACATGTTAAATATGGTCTAAGAGAGCAGTTTAGTATATATTGTGGAGATGCCTTACAAAAATGCCGTTATTCAACAGGGAGCTATTATAGTCCCAGACACACTACTAGATTTTGGAGAAGCAGCCATGAATAAGAAAAAGTCCCTGCCCTGATGATAAACTGTTCTAGGACAGCCACCCACATAGCCCTAAAATAAATGAAAGCCATGTTTTGCTATTTCTGAGGAACAGAAAGAGTGCACTAAGTAAGAGTGCATTGATTCCACTGGCCCTGCTAAATGCCACACCTGATGTAATATTCTTCGATGTATGGGTCCCCTCACATGGCTGATTATGGATCCTCCCTATCAGTATGTCTCCTCTTCAGGCATTTCAGGGTGGAAGCTGCAGCCAGTCTCTGGCTAATCATTCTCCCATCTCTCCACCCTCTCAGCCCAAAACAAAACAAGAGCCAAGAATCCTTACTTTCACACCCACACTCCTGCCTCTCAAGGCCCTGAGAAATTTAAAAAAAAAAAAAATAGGTCACACACACACACACACACACAGAGATCAGGGTCACCTCTGTGTGTGTCACTGGCTGTTCCTAAAATATACTTTCAGAACTTCTGGGGAAAATATTTCATCTAAAAAAAAAAAAGATAAATTTTCCTAAAATAGTTATTTGAAAAATTCAATTATAAGCAGAGCTGATGAAAATATCTGAAAAAGAAATGTAACCAAGCCAGTGTTCACTTTTCATGATGGGAAGAAACAGACGTTCTCGTCTGTTACAGCATTCTCCTATAACAAATTTACTCTGTATGTAAACGCTGACACACATTATATCTCAGTTGATCTTCAAACCCTATAAAGTAGGAAGAAAAAGAATTATTGTTTCCATTTTCAAAATTAAGAAACTGATTTAGATGACCAAATAACTTAACCAAGGTCATGCAAACCTGGACATATTGCTATGTCTTCTCCTTATCACCCTGAATCTCAACTTTTACTATGAAAGCTTTGAATTCCTGCTGCTACTACTCAGAATCCAGCATATTTTATAAACTTCCTAGAACATTTATCAGTGCTTTCTATGTCAACCTTTGTGCTCTTCCCCATTTTCACTGCCCAGGTATCCCAAGCTTCTATTTCCTCTTGTATGAATATTGTACCAGCTTCCTAATGAGCCTCCCTGTAACCATTCTTCCCTCCTTCTGATCACTCCAATCCTCTGCTGTGATTAGAAGGTTAGTTTTGTATTTTTAAAATGTTTCAATTCTAATTGTGTCTGTCACCTGTTTCCAACTGAGGAGCCACTGAGCCACTTCACCAGCAGGTGTTGTAAGGTACCAAAAACTACAGAATTAATATTAATATTTTAAGAGGCTTGGAGAACATTTTATTAATTTGGGTTAGGTGTGCAGAGATATTGTGAGAATAGCCTCTGTACTGTGTGACTGGCATAACCAGGATGGCCCTTGGCATTGTATTGTAAATGCAAAGGGGAGGGAAACATGGATCCCCAGACATTCCACCACACCTGTGGGGAAAGGGGTGAATGGCTAGCCACGTGCAGAGAGAGAAAAGCCAAAATAAACCTTTTCTTATAGCAATGAACCATTTGCGGATATTTGTCCCCACGGAAACTACCTCTCCTATGTAAATGCGTGTAGTTAACACTTGTGACTCTGGACAGAGAGATAGCAGATGAACACTAGATAATATGGGAATGCCTTTTTTTTTTTTTTAGAGAGAGAGAGAGAGAGTCAGAGAGAGAGATAGACAGGGGACAGACAGACAGGAACGGAGAGATGAGAAGCATCAATCATTAGTTTTTTTTTCGTTGCGTGTTGCAACACCTTAGTTGTTCATTGATTGCTTTCTCATATGTGCCTTGACCACGGGCCTTCAACAGACCGAGTAACCCCTTGCTGGAGCCAGCGACCTTGGGCTCAAGCTGGTGAGCTTTTTGCTCAAACCAGATGAGCCTGCGCACAAGCTGGCGACCTCGGGGTCTCGAACCTGGGTCTTCCGCATCCCAGTCCGACGCTTTACTCACTGCGCCACCGCCTGGTCAGGCAGGGAATGCCTTTTAATTAATATGTAAAAAGATATCTTTTTGCCATTATGTTGACTTGTAAATTTTGTTTTCTCCAAAATAATGTATGGCTTGCAAATTGAACATGGTCCTATCATGTTAAAGGACATATGACTATAACCAATAGTGGTAAGGGGCTCCTAATTACAATTTTGTTTCTGTACTTCCCACTTACAAAACTATAAAAACTAAGTAGAACAAAGGACCGGCGCTCGCGCTCCCTCAGACCACTGTTGGAGTTGCGCTGCTTGGCCAAGCTAGACAATAAAGCTTTGATGTGTAATCGATGGACTTTGTTCGTGTCTTCAATGTTTTGGGTCCCTCCGGATTAGGCTTAACACCAACCTTTTAAGCCTCACTCTCTTTCAGGTGTTGGAATGAGTCAAGCCCCTTCCCACCTTGGAATCTTCACACCTGCTGTTTCTCTACTGAAATCCTCCTCTACTTTCTCTTCCCTGGTCTGGGGTGTTTTCTTGACACCAAAACACGTGGTGTCTTTTCAACATCAATCCTCCAGGACCAATGAGCTCCAACAATTCAACTCAATTCTGACACTATGCAGAGTTGACATAGAACCATGGGTAAAAGGGCTCTGCCCACAAGAATACCCAGACTTCAGGTGCCCCCTGTAAATAGGGTCTCCAAGCTACTACCTACCTGCACATCTGCCTGGCTGACTAAAAAGTCAGGGATTCTCACAACCCTGTCCTCAGAAGTGATAATTCTCTAGAATGACTCACAGAACCAGTAGTCATAAAGTTATGACTACTGGTGCAATTATTAAAGGCTACAACTCAGGAACAGCTAAACAAAGATGCATAGGGCAAGGTATGGAGTAGAGATGGGGTACAGAGCTTCCATGCCTCCCCTCATGTGAACCACCTTCCCAGCACATCAAGGCATTCACCAACATGAAAGTTCTTGTAATTGAATTTCCTGCCCCAACTTCCTCCCAAGAGGAGGGAGGTGGTACTAAAATTTCCCATCCTCTAATTGTTCAATCTTTCTGGTGACCAGCTCCCATTCTGATGCTATATAGTAAGGTGACCAACCATCCTCCTTTAGGGAAGACAGTCCTTTTGTAAGTTCCGTCTTCCCTAAAGTATTTGAGGAATACTGTGTGTATTCCTCAAAAAGTGTCCTCCTACATGTCCTCCTTTTTGATATTGGAAGACTAATCTGTAAATGTCCGTATTCGACCAATGCAGAGTCGGTCCCTTGCATGTGATGTGATGTATTTGACAAGACAGTTCATCAAGGATCAGTACAGTGAGGTGAGACGCGATTATGAGATGCATGCGCTCTGCACAGGAGCTACTGAAAAAAGAGTCATGCCTTCACACCAAGCAATAATTAATTAATTAATTCATAGATTATTTGCTCAGTGATGTTACTCACTACTCTGGAAAGTTTTCTAAAGAGTACTACACTTGCTTAAGAAAAATCTTTTTTTTTAATCGGCCAGGGCCGGATTAAAGGTTTTTATTTCTACACTATAAAATGGGGCAGAGGGGCCTATGCTGGGAGGAGAGCAGAGAAAGGCCAGGTAGAGGAGAAGAGAAGCAGCCAAGGTGGCAGAGTGCTGAAGGAGACTTGTCAGTTTGTGCAGAGAGAAGGAGATGGGGAACAGAGGTGAATAAGGCTGGTGAGGTAAAAACCTTTCATTCTAGGAAACTCGGATGAGTCAGTGGCTTTGGGAGCCCTGAATGGAAAGGGAAGTGTTTTCCCACTGTGTGTATTTCTTGTCCGCCAGATGCAAGCTAGGATTAAAACTAATGGCCCACCAGTTCTTGGCTCCGTTGTTTCATTACCGTCCGAATCTAATGCAAACCTGCATGGGCCAGGCGGCAGCAATGGTGGCCGTGGCTACTGGCCTTACAGCCCTGGACTGTACAGGCCCACACCTACGATGGATGGCCTTACTGGCACCGTGGTGTGGGGAGTTGGAGGTGGGCCTCCAGTTAACTCCCTGGGCAGGGTGCTCAGTGAGACATTCTGAAGGACACAGTTGTAATGGAAATTTTTTGGAATTTATGTAATGTACCTATTGTGAAGTGAGCAACCCTAAAGGGGTGGAATGTGGGGCAGCTGTGTTAGGCTTCCTTGCAGGTTACTAGCTGCAAGCACTTTGCTTCATTAGTGCATGAGCACGTGGGAGAGGTACATGTGCATAGCCTATGTAAGGCTATGGGTGCTTGCGCTGGGGAGAGAAAGAGGATGGCAGATTGCCTGCCCGCCACTGTGAGAGGCCATTCTTGTTGTCTGGGTGCTGGAAAAGAGGTTATCTCCTGCCTGTGTGCTTGTCCGCCATTGTGAGACTTTATTAAATGGAATGGCCCTAATGCTTTCCGTTTCCAGTTTCTTTACCATCTTCCTGAATCCAATGTGAACCTGACTGGCCACAGCCACTGGCATTACACAACTTAAGAACAATCATCTTGAAAAACCAACTTTGGACTAAACGAAGAGGAATCTACAACCAAGGATGACAGAAGAGGCCACACCGTAACTGGTAGGAAGAGCAGAGATGCAGAAAGGGTTGCCCCATACTCAGGAGCAAGTAGCGGCTGAGGGTCCAGAAGGACTCTTACTGCGGGGAGGGTCACCCTGAGAGGTGTAGGTCCTCAGCCCCAGGCCAGGAGCGCCAGAGCCACAAGAGGTGCCAAGACAGCATTTGGCGGTAAAAAGAGCTGGGGTTTCTGTCTGTGAGAAAGAGACGAAGCTCTCGAGATGCAGGCTCCATTTTAAAGGGCCAGAGCAGAAAATCTTATACACAGCCACTTACCCAGGGCTCTGGTGGAGGGAGAGCTAAGAGGACTACAGTTGCATGAGGAGAGTGTAAAGTTGCAGGCCTACAAAGAGACACTGTGGGGGACGGCCAGTGGAACCCCTGTGCTGAGTCACTCTTTAATACTGCAGTCGCCATCTTTCTTGGGAGGAGCAGTCCCCTCTAAGAGGCATCAGCCTGGAGAAAAGCAACTGCTCTGCCCTCGGGAGTCTCTTCTGCTCAACCCATGGTGACTGGGTCTTTCTGAGAAGCCAGGAAGCAGGGGGCATATCAGTGACTCAGTTTTCTGCTATTGAGGCTGGAGCTTTCCCCTACACACTTCCAAGTCTAAGACTGGTGCCTCCACCCCCAAAAAGACTCAGTAGAAACTGTCTGGACTGTAGGCAGACCACACCCATTGTCCCAGAGGTCACACCCATTGGACTCCTGGGGCCATACCCTACTTACATCTGTGAAAAAAGTCTGGACAGACTGACACCTGGGACTGAGGGGTCACACCCACCACCCTTCCTAATCCACAAATTGCCTCAGGCTCTAGACCAGCGGTTCTCAACCTGTGGGTCACGACCCCGGCGGGGGTCGAACAACCAAAACACAGGGGCCGCCTAAAGCCATCGGAAAATACATATTTATTATACATTTTTAAATAAAATATGTATTTCCGTTGGCTTTAGACAACCCCTGTGTTTTGGTTGTTCAACCCCCGCCGGGGTCGCGACCCACAGGTTGAGAACCGCTGCACTAGACTCTACCAGAGAATCTTTCAGTGGCCAAGCCCAACAAGCAGCCAGCAGACAGAGGCTGCAAGAGGCAGGACTGAGGAAACCTCGGCCTTTTAAGCGGACCTTTCCCAAGGCCCAGAGTGGAAAAAATCCAATTTAGGAGTGCAGCTTGGTATTTCCACGTGCACCTGGGCCTAGGAGAGGCAGCCACAAACTCCGGATTGCTTGTAGCTCCAAGAAGGTTGCTGAAGGCCAGTCACATGCAGTGTCTTCTACTGGTCTGCACCAGGTTCCTGCCAGGGAGGCCCAGGGCTAGCATATCCAGTAGCCAGCTGCAGAGAGTATCGGTTCAGGACCTAATAACCCTTGCTGGAGTGGTAGCCTACGGAAAGGCTCCTCACACCTGGCCCAGCTGAAGTGAGTTCTGTTGTCTGTGATTAGCACCAGCACAGTGGCTCATGTGCATTGGAGAGGGTAGAGCTTCATAGCCAGCCTGGGTGCTGGATATCCTGCCCTGCTGGGCTAGATTCCACAGGGGGAAAGGAGGGAGTTTTGGGGCATGGACATTTAAAGTGTGGGGCCCTGTAAGTCTATTGTTAGATCTGGTCGAGGGGCTTAGCCACTTTCTCGGTGGACACAGTCAGCCCCAGGAGAGGACTGTCTCAGTTTTCCTCTCTGAGGACCAAGGTCTTACCAGCTGTAAAAACTTCTGCAGAGGGGAGTGTCAAACCCAATCGATCTGAACCTGCTGCTCACCTTGTTGAGGAGAAATAAAATTTGGGTATCCAGCAGTGGCTGAGGGATTAGGCTCTGGAGTAGGGGCCACATTCCCTGTATTGAACTTCTGACCAAGAGACTCCTTAAGTAGGGAGTCCAACTAACGTTGTATTCCCAACCTCAGCTGCCCTAACCCAACAAACTTTCATCCTGTAGAGGGGTTGGTTGGGTGAGGCTAGTCTGAGCCTACATTACAGTCTTCCTACCAAAGACTCTGCTGGAAGACCAGGCAGCTGTAAGAGGAGGTACAGCAGCTGTAAAGTGGAGGCAAATCTTACAGAGCTTGAGGCTTTTACAGAACAGCTGTCATCTCTCAGCAGGAGGAAGCTGATCCTTATACACAGGTTTGCCCCTCTCACTACCCAGGTACAGGAAACGCTGACACAAATAGCGTAGCCCACAGCAGTTTGAAACAACAGCTGACGCTAATCTAAGATCTAGAACCAACACAACTGGTAGTGTGGGTGGCAGACTGCATCAACCCTAGACCCAGCTAGCTACACAAGCAGCACAACTAAAGGAAAAGTCTAGAGGGCACCAGGCACTGTGAAGAATAAATACACCAGACAGGACAGACATTGCACAGTGTTTAATACACATGATCAAGGTTGACCCTTACAGCCAGCCAGCCTGAAGGGATAACCACACCCACGAAAGAACCAACTGCATTCAGTACTCACATACAACAGGAGGAAAAAACAGTACCCTCAAGAAGTATTCCAAGAGCAAGGAAAACAGGTGGCCTGCAGGTCAGTACCACTGAGCCCATCTTCCTCATAAAGACACCACAAAAACTGCAAAGTCTCCTGACCAGGTGGTGGCACAGTGGATAGAGCATCGGACTGGAATGCAGAGGACCCAGGTTTGAGACCCTGAGGTCGCCGGCTTGAGCACAGGCTCATCTGGTTTGAGCAAAAGCTCACCAGTTTGGACCCAAGGTCACTGGCTCGAGCAAGGGATTATTTGGTCTGCTGAAGGCCCGTGGTCAAGGCACATATGAGAAAGCAATCAAGGAACTAAGGTGTCGCAACGAAAAACTGATGATTGATGCTTCTCATCTCTCTCCATTCCTGTCCGCCTGTCCCTATCTATCTCTCTGACTCTCAAAAAAACAACAACTTCAAAGTCAGACAGCACTCCCCAATACACAGACAAAAAGAAATGAGACCCAAATGAATAAACAAGAGAAATCACCAAAAAAAAAAAAAAAAAAAAACTAAATGAAATAAAAGTAACTAAACTACCACATGCAGAGTTTAAAATAATGATTTTTAGGATGCTCAAGGATCTTAGAGCAACAATGTATGATCATAATGAGAACCTAAATAAAGAGATAGCAAACATCAAAAAGGACATTGAAATCATAAAAAAAAAAAGTCCGAAATGACACAGTATCAGAAATGAAGACTGCATTAGAAGGACTCAACAGCAGGCTCGATGAAACAGAGGATCGAATCAGCAGTTAGAAGACAAGGTAAAAAGCACAGAAGCAAAGCAGTAAAATGAAAAGAGGCATAAGAAGACTAAGGAAACTCTAAAGAGAGCTCTGTGACAACATGAAGAGAAACAACATCCACATCATAGGGGTTCGTGAAGAAGAAGAGAATGAACAAGGGGTAGAGAACCTCTCTGAAGAAATCATAGTTGAAATTTTGCCTGAAATAATGAAAAAGTCACACAAGTTCAAGAAGCACTGAGAGTCCTATTAAAGAGGAACCCAAGGAGACCTACACCAAAACACATCATAATTAAAATACCAAAGTAAAAATACTAAAAGCTGCAAGAGAAAGGCAGTTAAATACCCACAGAGGAGCCTCCATAAGGATAACATCTGACTTCTCAACAGAAACACTTGAGGCCAGAAGGGATTGGCAAGAAATATTCAAAGTGATGAAAATCAGAAACGTACACCCAAGACTACTTTATCCAACAAGGCTATCATTTAAAATTGAAGGAGAAATTTAAAGCTTTGCAGAAAAAAACAACAAAAAAAAACCCCTCAAGGAATTCATTAAAACCAAGCCAGTACTGCAAGAAATGTTAAGGGGCCTGCTGTAAAAACAGGAATGGAAAAAAAAAAGAAATTGAAAAAAAGAGTATTCTAGATTTATAGAATAAATTGGCAATAAATAAGTACATATCAATAATAACCTTAAATGTAAATAGATTAAACGCTCCAATCAAAAGACATAGGGTAGCTGCATGGATAGGAAAACAGGACACATACATATGCTGTCTACAAGAGAACCACCTCAGAACAAAAGATACGCATAGATTGAAAGTGAAGGAATGGAAAAAAGTATTTCATAAAAACAAAAGTTGAGGTAGCAATACTTATATCTGACAAAATAGCCTTAAAAGAAAGGCTATAGTAAAGGATAAAGAAGGTCACTACATAATGATAAAGGGACTGATCCAACAAAAGGATATAACCATAGTAAATATTTATGTGCCTGATATAGGCGCACATAAATATATAAAGAAGATTCTGATAGACAAAAGGGCAAGATGGAAAGCAATACTATAATAATAGGGGATTTTAATACCCAACTAACATCAGTGGACAGATCCTCCAGACAGAAAATTAACAAAGAAACAGCAGCCTTAAATGACACACTAGATCAACTGGATTTAATTGATATCTTTAGGACCTTTCACCCCAAAGCAGCAGAATATACATTCTTTTCAAGTGCTCATAGTACATTTTCTAGGATAGACCACGTTAGGACACAAAACAAGTCTCAATAAATTTAAGAGAATCAAAATGATATCAAGTACCTTCTTTAATCACAATGGCATGAAATTAGAAATCAACTACAATGGAAAAATCGAAAAACAAACACTTGGAGGCTAGACAGCATGCTATTAAATAATGAATGCGTTAACAATGAGATAAGAAAGAAATAAAAAATTTCCTTGAAACAAAAGAAAATGAACATACAAGTCAAAATTTATGGGACATAGCAAAAGCAGTCCTGAGAGAGAAGTTCATAGCATTACAGGCAAACCTTAAGAAGAAAAAGCTCAATTAAACAACTAACCCTCATTTAAAAGAACCAGAAAAAGAACAATAAATAAAGCCCAGAGAAAGTAGAAGAAAGAAAATAATAAAAATCACAGTGGAAATAAATGACATAGAGGCTAAAAAAATAATACAAAAGATTAATAAACCAAGAGCTGGTTCTTTGAAAAGGTAAACAAGATTGACGAACCTTTAACCAGACTCATCAAGAATAAAAGAGAGAGGACTCAAATAAAACTATGAATGAAAATGGAGAAATAACAACTGCCACTGCAGAAATACAAACAATTTTAAAACACTATGGAGATGTATATGCAAAAAATTTGGACACCTAGGTGATATGGATAAATTTCTAGAAACATACAATTTTCCAAAACTCAATCTGGAAGAATGAGAAAACCTAAACAGACTGATTAAAACAAATGAAATTGAAAGTTATCAAAAAACTCCCAGCGAACAAAAGTCCTGGAACAGATGGCTTCACAGGTGAATTTTACTAAACATTCAAAGAACTAACACCTATCCTTCTCAAGCTATTTCAAAAAATTCAAGAGGAGGGAAGATTTCCAAGCTGCTTTTATGAAGCAATCATTATCCTCATTCCAAAACCAGTTAAGGACACTAGAAAGAAAGAAAAAGCTATAGGCCAATATCCCTAATGAACGTAGATGCTAAAATTCTCAACAAAGTATTAGCAAACAAACTAGTAATACATTAAAACAAATAATACGTCAGGATCAAGTAGGATTTATTCTGGGGAGGCAAGACTGGTACAACATTCACAAGTCGATAAATGTGACTATCATATAAACAAAAGGAAGAATAAAAATCACATGATTATATCAATAGATGCTGAAAAAGCATGTGATAAAATCCAGCACCCATTTATGATCAAAACTCTCAGCAAAGTGGGAATACAGGGAATATATCTCAACATGATAAAGGCCATCTATGATAAACCCACAGTCAACATTATACTCAATGGGCAAAATTTAAAAGCAATCCCCTTGGCCCTGGCCGGTTGGCTCAGTGGTAGAGCGTCGGCCTGGCGTGCGGGGGACCCCGGTTCGATTCCCGGCCAGGGCACACAGGAGAAGTGCCCATCTGCTTCTCCACACCCCCCTCCTTCCTCTCTGTCTCTCTCTTCCCCTCCTGCAGCGAGGCTCCATTGGAGCAAAGATGGCCCAGGCGCTGGGGATGGCTCCTTGGCCTCTGCCCCAGGCGCTAGAGTGGCTCTGGTCGCAACAGAGCGACGACCCGGAGGGGCAGAGCATCACCCCCTGGTGGGCAGAGCGTCACCCCCTGGTGGGCGTGCCGGGTGGATCCTGGTCGGGCGCATGCGAGAGTCTGTCTGACTGTCTCTCCCCGTTTCCAGCTTCAGAAAAATACAAAAAAAAAAGGCAATCCCCTTAAGATCAGGAACAAGGCAAGGTTGTCTCCTTTTACCACCCTTATTCAACATAGTTCTCGAAGTTCTAGCCACAGCAATCAGACAAGAAAAAATAAAAGGCATCCAAATTGTAAAAGAAGTAAAACTATCATTATTTGCTGATGACATGATACTGTACATAGAAAACCCTGAAGTCTCAAGTCAAAAACTACTTGACCTGATAAAATGAATTCAGCAAAGTGGCAGAATTTAAAATTAATATTCAAAAATCAGTGGCATTTTTATACACCAACAATAAACTGTCAAAAGAAAAATTAAGGAAACAATTCCCTTCACTATTACAACAAAAAAATTAAGTATCTCTAAGAGTAAATTTAACTGAGGAAGTAAAAGACTTGTACTTGAAAAATGATAAGAAATTGAAAAAAGAAATCAAGGAAGATAAAAACAAGTGGAAGATTATACCATGATCATGGATAGAAAGAGTAAATATCATTCAAATGTCTATACTACCCAAAGCAATCTATAAATTCAATGCAATTTCTATTAAAATACCAATGGCATACCTCAAAGATATAGAACAAATATTCCAAAACTTTATATGGAACCAAAAAAGAACACGAATAGTCTCAGCAATCTTGAAAATGAGAACTAAAGTAGGAGGTATCACACTTCCTGATATCAAGTTATACTACAAGGCCATTGTAATCAAGGCAGCGTGGTACTGGCTGGCATAAGGACAGGCACACAAATCAATCGAATAGAGAACCCATACCTTTATGGTCAATTGATATTTGACAAAGGAGGTAAGAGCAACAATGGAGTAAAGACAATCTTTTTAACAAATGGTGTTGGGAAAACTGGACAGGTACATGAAAAAAAATAAAATTATAGACCACCAACTTACACCATTCACAAAAATAAACTCAAAAAGGATAAAAGACTTAAATGTAAGTCATGAAACCATAAACATCTTGGAAGAAAACATAGGAGTAAACTCTCTGATATCTTTTGTAGCATTATTTTTGCTGATTTATTTCCACATGCAAGTGAAATAAAGGACAAAATAAACAAATGGGTCTATATCAAACTAAAAAGCTTTTGCACAGCAAAAGATACTATTACCAAAGTAAAAAGACAACCCACATAGTGGGAAAACATATTTGCCAATACATCTGATAAGGCGTTAATAATCAAAATTTATAAAGCACTTCTGAAACTCAACACCAAGAAGGTAAACAATTCGATTAAAAAATGGGCAAAAGAACTGAACAGACACTTCTCCAAAAAAGACATACAGATGGCAAATAAGCATATGAAAAAATATTCAACTTCACTAATCACCAAGAAATGCAAATTAAAACCACAGTGAGAGACCACCTCACACCTGTCAGAATGGTGCTCATTAACAAAACAACACACAGTAAGTGCTGGCAAGGATGTGGAGAAAAGGGAACCCTCTTGCATTGCTGGTGGGAATGTAAACTTGTGCACCCACTGTGAATAACAGCATGGGGTTTCCTCAAAAAAATAAAAATGGAACTGCCTTTTGACCCAGCTATCCTACTTGTAGGAATATATTCTAAGAATACTAAATCACCTATTCAAAAAAAGATATGCACCCCTTGTTTACTGCAGTATTGTTTACAATAGCAAAGATCTGGAAACGGCTCAAGTGTCTATCAGTGGATGAGTGGATTAAAAAGCTGTGGTGCATATGCACAATGAAATACTAGGCGGCTGTGAAAAAGAAGTAAATCTGACCTTCTGTGAGGGCATGGATGGCCCTGGAGATTATTATGCTAAGTGAAATAAGCCAGGCAGAGAAAGAAAAATATCATGTGATCTCACTTATCTGTGGAATCTAATGAACAAAGTGAACTGAGGAACAAAATAGAGGCAGGGTCACAGGGAGCAGAGGGACAGCAGTCAGAGGGATTAGAATCTTCACCTTAAGTGAGGTAATGGTATCAGAGAAGGTAAAGGGATTAGTGAAAGTATATATACATAACACATAGCTACAGATAATAGGACAAGAAATCCCAGAGGAAAGGGGGCAGGAAGTTAGGGGGAGGGGGACAAAAGAGGTGTGTGGGGGCACAGGGTAGGGGAGTGAGGGTGTTATATTGAGTGGAACACTTGAGTCCACGTTAGCACAATAAATTAAAATTAATAAAAATTTAAATAAAAGAAATTCAGCTTAAAAAATATTTTTAAAGACAAAGTATTTTACTCAAGAATATACCTAAATGAGCAAAACACCACTTTCTAATGAGTTCTGCATTTTGAATCATTAAGTATTTTATATCCTAAATGACACTTTGGTAACAAAATTAAGTTTTTATTTAACAAATTCAGTAAATGAGCTTTAAGATAAGCCATGATAATACTTGTTAAATTTGCTCTATTATTCATTTTAGGTTTCTATTTTCAAGTTTATTTAAAATGAATTTCAAATTAACATTAGAAAAATATTGATCTGGAGCACATAATAAGCAATAGCTTATGAAAAAAAATTAGTAATGCTCATTCTAAACTGTATAAATACATCTTTTAAAATTCTGCATTAGAATCTTCACCTTAAGTGAAGGTGGGTTATATTACAGAAAGGATAAAAATCTCAGTTACTATCAATTTCCTACTACATCTTTACCATCTTCACCTTAAATAAAGACAATAAGAATGAATTAGGACACTTCAAGTGCACTTACTAGTTCCTAATTCTCATTCTTCCTGCTATCTGTAAAACTTCGTAGCACCAACCTAGTTCCTCCTCTGCTAAAACATGACACGTGCAGTCAAGGCATATTAACCTCGTGTTCTCCAAGCTTTTCTTTTACTTTTTACCAAGAAATCAATTAAATGCTTCCTGATTTTAATATTCAAGTTAGATTTTCATAAATTCACTTGTGAAAAATCTTCTAAAGCTGAAACTATTTTCCTTTCAGTTTGTTGTACAGTCCTTTATAAGTGGGTTTGAATGGAGGTACAATTAAGATGATCAATTTTCCATTCAGAAAAAGCAAAGAAATGTTTTGTTTACACAGCAGAAGCATATTTTGAGAAGGTGAATACCTGGAAATCATAGCTAACTTGTCCACTGCATAAATTTACTTGAAATTTCTTATCTTCTATTACGTCCTCTCTTTGGAAAAATACAGCTAATCTTGCATATCAATCTCTTTAAAAGTCTATTTAGCAACCAATGCTTCCCTAGTAAGACACTGACAAAAAGCAATTTCTGTACATCATTCAGGTGTCGGGTTAATATTAAATCACTGTTCACATGTAATTAGAGATAAAGAATTGAGACTACAATCCCTACTAACCATATATTTGAAAGACAATTTATTTTGTGTTTTCCAAAAGTAAAAGGTAGGCAAAGTAACAGAAAAAATAATAAAACAAACATTTTGGTTCATTTTCTAAAGGTTTAGGCAACACATGGAAAGACCACTATAATTATTTAAAATTTAAATTTAAACATAAAAATAATGTCTAGAACATATCTGTTTAATGAACAAATGTATGAATGGATGAAAATGTGTTAGAATTTCGTACTTTACAGATAAGGAAATAGGATTAGAGAATATAAGTATAGTTAGTGGTAGAGCTAGAACCCAAATCTTTGGGTTGTAATACAAAATTAAGTATTTGGTTAAAAATACTCACAAAAGAGAGTATTTGGTTAAAAATACTGCTTACCTTCATCCACAATAGAAACTACTAAGTCAATGATGTTTATAACAATAATCTTTAAATATCAATATGAATCCTAAACCATCACTATACCAAGAAGCTACCATACAAATTTATGAACTCTCAAGTGTACATCTTTTTCTTCCTTCCTTCAGCAAGTATTTATTTATAGCCTGGTATATGCCAGTTTAATTGACATAAGATTTCCATATTGTAAAACACCTGCTAATAGGATTACTTTATTAGTGCACACACACATACACAAAAGAAATCAAAGAGGACAGTGAAGACTTCACAGAAAAGATTCAAAATAGTCTTGAGGATGAGTTAGAATGTTTAAGAGTACAGGGAAAGGTAGCGAGGCCAAAAAAAAGAGGGGGTTTTCAGAAAGGGACAATAGTAGGAGGCCAGGCTAGAAGAGTGCACATGCACTAGTTTGAGAAGGACCTTGAAGGCACACTAAGGAAATCTGAGGGACTCAGAAAAGTAAAACATGATCTCTCTAGGGCCTGGAAGAATGCTGGTGGCACAGACACCACTACAGGATGACAATGCGATGAAGGAAGCCACCTACAGACAAGTTTATATATACAAAATCTTTCAGAATACTTAAACTCTTATTTGGGAAAGCTTGCCTACAACATAATTCCTAACTACTACAAAAGATGGGTCATGAAAAGCTCATACTACTGTATACACCATGAATATAGCTGCTACAGGAATCAAAAGAGTTCCAAGAGGGCTGGGACATGCCAGGAAGGCTTCATGAAAAGTGGGAAATGTATGTGAGATGCAATCTGAATAATGGGCGATATGTAGAAAGATGGTAAATGAATACAAACACGCACACACATACACACACAGAAATGCTACTGAACATGGCATCGTGGAGAGTTTATACTAGAGTGGATGTGTGTTGGAGGGGACAGAACAGGTGATAGCTAGCAGTTCAGAGCTACATCTTAACCTCAGTTACAGCAGGTATGACCTGTATGTACATCGGAGTTTTCTTTCCTAGTCTTAATCTTCTGCTCTTTTTTCTGTATTTCCATGTTTCCCCCCTCACTTCTAAATACATTATGCCATTATTTCACGGTAAGTATTCTCATGGAATCCCCCAATCCTCTGCAGAAAGAAACTTGGTATAATGAACAAGTAAACAAATTTGTGGTGGGATCCTAGGGTGACGTCCATTTATGGAGGACTCAAAGTGTGGAAAAAGGAGTTTAACGAATGAAGTCTACACAGGCTCTCAGGGAGGGAAGTGGAATTAAAAAGTGTATGTGAAAAATTCATTCTAGCAGTAAGCACCATGATGAAGTGATGACATTTGTTTTAATTTTTTTTTTTTAAAGCAGTAGTTGGAGACGATGCTTCAGTGCCACAGATACCGGGTGACAATCAGAGACAGAGAACAAAGCAGCAGGTCTAGAATAGCTGAGGACATTTGCAACATATTGTCTGTAGATCCCACACAGGCCCACCTGTCACTCCCAACAAGCTCCTGGTAGGTGGAAGAAGTCTCTCTCTTGGCTGCAGTTTACAAGTGATATGAATTGATAGTTCCTCAATTAATGGCCTATTTATAGGCTATTATCTTCCAAGCACAGAATGTGGGTACCAACATAAATCTGTTCTTTCCTCATTCTTACAGTAAATTATGTAAGACATTTGCATCAAATTATATTTACCCTTGTAAAAGACTTATAAATTTAACAAATACTCAGAAAAGTCAAATTCTCAAAGGAGTTTGTCTTAGGCAGCCATGCACCTACATTTTAACAAGTACCTAAGAGCTATCTGTCTGTTCTGTAATATCTAATCCTATGTCAAATGTCATATATATATTTTTATCTTTTTAAGGAGATTTAATATGCCTTTAAAAAAATTTCTGCTACAGAAGAAATCATATTACTATTCCTTAACCTTTTTAATTATTGAAAAGGTTACCTATTAATAATTAAAACTTTTATTTGTTAAGGAGATAATCACTTATATTTATGATATGACCATTCAAACCAAACTTCTAAGAAACAACATTCTTTTTTCCCAGGCTTCTCCTTCATTCTCATTTTTGGCTCTGCAGAAATTGTGAGCTGCTCTTTATTATGGTTTACTTATTTCACAGCAATCAAAAAAGTAAACAGTAAATTACTGTTGCTATAACTAAATAAGCTTCTCAAGGTTTCTTTATATTCTGCCAAAATTCAAGTTAGTCTAATATGGAGTACAGAATTTAGCATCTTTTGTATGGTTAACTCTGCTCTGGCTCAAGTTTGATAAGCTGTAGGTACTTTAAGGTCATAAATAAACTAAAACTCCATTGTTCAAACACAACTGTAATCTGCAGTGAAGTAAAAACTGGGTAACAGTAAACATTTAGTGAAAAACACACTATGTGGGATGGGGTATGGGTCATATTTGGCTCCATCTCCTGTCATACTGACATCTACAAATCATGTAATTATTGTAAAAGCTGAGGAAGGTAACCTGGAAACATTTAAAGGTACAGAATTAATAAGGAAAGGTAATATCGATAAGAATTCTGATATTTGTATAACCAATATAGTTTACAAAGCACATTTTTTTTGACACTTTAAGTCAGTCTTCTGAAGTAGTAAAGGAACATTCTTATAATGAAGAATATATACTTTACCCATAATATATCCTTGCATGTCAGGTTCTTTTGTCATCTGACCTTTATGAGTCTAAAAGAACAATGAGGTGTGCATGTGTGTAGATGGGAGAGCTCCCTTACCTGCTTCACTTCCCTACCCCTCTCTGAGTTATCATGAAGACCAGATCGAAGTGTCTAGTTTGTTAACCCACCAATGTCCCATCTGACATATCTTGGTCTTTTTTTTTTTTCAATTTATTATGTTTACATAGATTCTAATGTCACCCATGTTCCCCGGTACATCTCCCCTGTCTCCCTCCCCGTAACGCCCTCCCCCCTTCCCTCCAGGATTTCAAAGCACATTTTTACTATGTTAACTCTTAATTCTCAAATCTATTTGATGGATAATTATTTCTATTTTATAGACAAAAAACAAAAACAACAAAACACCCAGCTCCGATCTTAAATATCTTGGCCTAAGGCCACAATGTTGGTAAATGGCAGGGTCTAAATTGGAATTGAGTCTTCTAAATGCAAACTCTATGTTCTTATCACTAAATCACATTATCTTATGTTGCAAAAAACTAGATTTTAACCATAGAAATGAACACCAAGAAAATCTGGTTATGCTTCAAAATAAGTTTTTTAAAGGGGGGCTGGATCTGACACATCTTGTCAGATATATCAACATCTACATCTCATTTCTAGTAGTATATGACCAGCACAGCATGTCCAAAACTTCTGTAATAAAATGTTTTGTTCAAGCAGATTTTACTACATTAGTAAAGTAAACAGATTTTATAGCATCAACTCTAGTCAGGAGTAAAGGTGCAGCTGTATAGCCTCAAGAACCTGTGTGCAGACTGCAGATCTGCAGAGCATGCACTGAAATAGTCAGGACATGGAAATATTAAACTATATTTGACTACAGAAAGCAAATGGCATATTACCTTTACAACCAGAAGATAGTATATTTTACTTATTTTTGTATAAAGAAAGGAGTTCATTTGGCCAATATAACTACAACGCTAAGAAAGTGAATACATATTGAATATGTGTACTTTAAGATAATTAAAGCCACGAATTGTATCTGGTAGTATTATCACCCCCTACTTGAATTAAATTTGACATTTCATATGGACAGGTAATTATTATAGTTCAGGGTCTATAACATAAATGGTTTGGTACCTTTATTTTCATTCTAATCATTATCCCTTTGTGAAAAGACAGATTTATGAAGTGACTGACAAGGCTATTGAAATCCGTGACTTATCTCATCTTAAAAATAAGGCTTATAAGCACTAAAAACACTATTTCAAACAAAGTGTTATGCATTTCCTTTGACCTAAAAAGTTAGCAAAACCAAGACTGATTTACTAACTAAAAAGGAGGAAAAAAACTTTAATATTTCTAACAATGTCATTAGCAGACTGATTTTCAGGTTATTTCAGATGTGAGTTCATTCTTTGCATCAGCAAGAAAATTCACTAGTGATCTACTCAAAGCCTGACAAACTTCCTGTATCACAGTTTTTCTTAAAGGAAAAAAAATAATAAAACTAGGACAAAAAAAAAGAACAACCTTTTCCAAGCAACTTATTTGCTACAGAGACAAATATGAGGAAACAAAATACCTCTAAGATTTTAAGAAATGCTTTGACATTTTTCTTTTTGGGAAATAATTACTTAATTCTAAAAATCAATTAATTGTTTGGTGATTAAGAGCCTTGACTTCTATACTGGGAAAAGCAATATAATACATGATACTTATATTGCCTATCTATATATAATATGACAGTAAGGTATTCCCACATTCAGAAAAGAAATTAACCTTCCATTTTGCTATAAATATAAAAATTGCTAATTTGTAGATTGTTCCAAAACTATAACAATGTAAATAACTAATTATTTCTAATGTTTCTAAGCAATGTATCATCTTCTAGAAGTTATATATTCAATGAAAGAAAAAAAGATGTTAGGGGTAAACTACAAGACAAAAAATAGAAATGTTTAAGCTAAAGCAGTGGTAATAAAAGGGATAGCCTTCAAATGTACAGGATAGTATCCACATGCTCATCTACTGAGATTAGTTTTATGTGGCTAATGAAATCTTTGCTAGTAAACAATAACAAAAACAAAAATATGAACACAGATTCAAAGAAAGACCATGGTAATAACTTGGTAGCTGAACAACTGAAAATGTTTGTTTGATTTGTCATAGCTCTTAACTGCTATCTTGTGGTTTTGTTTCATTCCAAATAAATAAAATCTACTTTGTTTTTGGTGTCTGATATCCTGATGCCACTGAAATATTTAGATGTGAAAGCAATGCTACAGAAGTAGCATTCAAATGAGGATGGATTTTCCTTGGTAAAATTTAGTAGTGCTTTCAGAAGAACCCAGATTTTAAGGAGATAGATGGAGGCTTTTCACTTCCTTTTTAGCAAAAACCTGGTAATAAAGAATGATTTCATTTTCAATAATTTTTATATAATTTTTCAGAGGGTTCATCACTAGAACAGGAAGAAGACAAAAGACAGAGAGACAGGGAGAGAAAGGATGAACAGAGAGGGGAAATAAGATAAAAGAGAGAGAAAGATGGAGAATAAAGAGGAGAAAAGATGGGAAGGAGAAGATTAGAGGGGGAGAGATAGGGGGAAAAACTACATTGGATCTAGGGAAAGAGCATTCCTATAGATAGACCAACAAGTATAAAGGCCTAGAGGTAGCAATGAGGTTGTTTCTTGCAAGGAACTCCTATACAGTTTATACCCAATCAAATGAGTAAATGATGATGCTATAAACTATGATGGGGAAGACTTGGAGAGGTACAGATGTAGCAGAAATGGGGAGACGGATTTGTAAACAACTATTTGTTTAGCTTGAATTTTCCACTCAGTATGCCTTGCCTTTTCAGTATCTAACTTGTACTGGGTGGCATCATTGAAAGGTACAGTATGCTTCTAAACTGTTAAAAACAGTGGATTCTCTCTGTCACTAAGTCTGTTTTGAAAATGACTCACAAACCACCGGGGAAAGAATAGACAGAATACCTTAGGAATCGCTCATAAATGAAGATGAATTAACAAGCTACCTATTACATAATATCCACTTGTGCTTTCCCAAGAATAGAGATAATTTAAATTCTTATCATTCCCTTTGGTTTGTTGATCTTAAAAGCATATAAATTTCTTTGCTCAGCATGGGAAAAAGTTTGCTTAACCACAATAAATCTTAAATGTCTAACAGTCACCCAAGTGAAAATATTAAATAGGCAGTTAAATATATGAAGTAGAAGCTCAGGAGAGAGATGAAGGCTAAAGATAGAAATTTAGGATTCATCAACATTAAAAAGATATATAAAGTACTGAAAATGGATGAGATCACCTGGGGATGAGTGAAGACAAAGAAAAGAGGTCCAAGTACTGAGCCCAGAAGCATTACAACAATCAGACTCCTAGAAGTAGAAGAGAAGTTAGTAAAAGAGATGGAGAGGTTTCCAAAGAGATTTTCAAAATGTGATTTTCTGAAAGATTTCAAGTAGAAATGAATGAACAACTGAGTCAAATGCAGTAAAATAAAGTCTTGGAACCAGCCATTTGATAAAATAGAAGTTGCTGATGGTTGTGCAATGAAACGTTTCAGTGAAATGGAAGTATAACATCTAATCAAGTAGTCTGAAGAGATGAGGATGGTTAGGGTGGTAACAGCAGTGTAGAAAAAATTTGGTAAACTTAATATCAAGGAAAATCAATAAATGTGACAAAACTAAGGGAGAAAGTAGAAGCTAGGAAGTGACTTCTCTTCCTTATGATGAGATACCACATGTTAGCATGCTAATAAGAACGATCTGGTAAAGAGGAAGAAATTGATATTACAGAAAAGACATGGGAAAATTCAAGAGCAAAGTTCCTGAGTAGAAAGGAAGAGATGGGATCCAGAGCCCAAGTAGAGGGGTTGGCCTTGGATGGAAGCTGAGACAATTTATTCATGGTGATAGACGGAAAGGCACAGATGCAAGAAGGAATATTATAACATATAAAAATTGTCTCCTGGATCATTATTTTCTCCGTAGCAATCTGAGAGATTCTTTCAGTAACTGATGATCTTTTTTTGCAAACCTTCAAAAGCAATTACTGAAGGTATATGGCTTACAGAAAACAGGACCAGTCAGGAAGTGGGTTCCAGGAAGTTTACTTCACCACCCAAATACTACCAGCCAAATTTCCTTTCTCATCTGTATTATAATACCTCAGTTGCCCAGTTTCCCTTACGGCAGCAGTTCTCAACCTGTGGGTCGCAACCCCAGCGGGGGTCGAACGACCAAAACACAAGAGTCCGAAATGTCCGATGACTTTAGGTGACCCCTGTGTTTTGGTCGTTCGACCCACGTCGGGGTCGTGACCCACAGGTTGAGAACTGCTGCCTTACGGGATGCTGTGAAGGCAAGTACAAACTATTTTAAAGTTATTTAGAATCAGCAGTAACTAAGAAATACACATAGTGATATGGTGTGGGCTGTAGAGAATTTACATCTGGATACTTAGCAACTGATATGAATAGTACCTTGAAATTTGAAATACTATTTAAGATAAATATTTTGAATTAAAAATTCACAGGATCATGGACTGTTTAAGTTGAAAGGCAGTGTAACTGAAGTGGTCAAATTATGAGTTTTGGAGGCAGGTGGTGAAGTATGGGTGCCTGTTGGCTGAGTATCATTCCCATGAGTCACTATAAAGCTAATTATTTCATCTCTACTAGACCTGTTTCTTTGCCTTTCAATGGGGTAAGGTGATAGCATAACTGCCTCATCAGATTGCACATTTGTGCAAGTATTCAAAAAATGTTAGCAATTGTGATTGTTATAAAAAATTATCTGGCTCAGCCTCCTAATACCGAGGTGGTCAAAGTGTTGGGGGGGGGGGGTCTTCCCTAACGGCACAGTCACACAGCTCACCACTACAGAGTTGGAACATTTATTTCTTCAGTGCTCGTTCTTCTAGACCAGGGGTCTCAAACTCGTGGCCCGCTGAACAATTTTGTGCAGCCCGCAGACTAATCCACGAAGTTCAAAATATTTTGGATAAAATTAAGTAAGCCTAGGGGCCTACTTGTATTTTTCATTTCTCTAGCATTCTAGCTAGGTATTAGCTTAGTTAACAGCAGTTGTGATGCGAACTACAGTTTCTGGTCATTTTGTGACACTGAGTAAACTGCATGTACGATTGTGCTTGTTGTACTGATTTTTTTTGTTGTTTTCAACTGCAGTGAGAAAAGTGTTGTGTAACAGTTGCCTTTTGTAGACCTAGTGCAGCCCGCCGAATGGCTGTGATCTTGCTCTGCGGCCCACATGCTGAGTTGAGTTTGAGACCCCTGTTCTAGACAGTACCTGGTTTGAATAAAGCAAGCCACAGTACTGAAGGCATGATCCGCATACTATAGAAGTGAAAAACTGCAAAATTATTCATATCATGTTATCCTCCAAGTCTATATATTCCCTGAAAAGTAAAGAAGAAAACAGTGTATATGAAATCTGAAATTTCATTCTATTATAGACTTGTCTGAAGGCAAAAAACCTTTTCCAAAGATTTCATAATTACTGTTATTACAGAGAAAAATAAAGACTTGAAATATGATCAGTGCTCTTAGGAATCATATAGGTAAAAAGGGTATGTTCAATTTTCTTTGGTGCTCCAACCAAACACAATTAGCAAGCTGCTGAGCTACAGCTCTAGTTTTAATGAAACTAGTACAAGTGACCTTAAAAAGAGAGCACATCAGGAAAACACACATACACAATATATCCACTCAGTTTTTAAAATCATGTTTAATGATTTTAATGATAATCATTTTAAATGGTAAGTGCAAAGAAGAGGAAAGAATCACACAACTTCTGGTGTAAAAGCAACATTTTAAAAATAAATGAGAAAATGTTAAAGACCTAGAAATTTTAAAAATTTGTTAAAGATCCTGTCACTGCTTGATCTGGAACAAGCAAAAAGCACGGTGTCCTAATGCCAGCTACTGCTCGGAATCCTTTTGTTAAAATGCTTTCAGACAATGTTAACTAAAATACATTTTCTGTAATTTTCTAAAGTATTAAGTGAACTAGAAACCAAAGCTAGGAAAAAAAAAAACTGACCTCCCATCCATCAATGAAAAGCCACAAATTTTGCACTTTAACTACACAATAGCTTTAGAGAATGTTTCAAAATCACCTTATTAATTACACAACTGAGGATTAACTGCTTGCTTCCATTATAGACGACTCCATGAAATTACAGTGAGGTTCTAAAATGTGCTTCCTCTCATGTAAAATCACAGTCTAGGAAAACAGACTGCTGTGCTCCTGGTTCACCCTGATTCCCCTGGACTTGGAGCCAGTCTTTCCTAACCACTGCCTCCATTTCAGAGTTAGATGCAGAATCAGAACATGAATGGGAACACCCTGAGGCATAATGATTGAGAATTAGCTCTTTAAATTAAAACAAAAAAACAGAACCATTTATGCCTGCCCCTAGATTTTAAACAACTGGAGGGAACTGATTTTGAGCAAACACTTCTTCACAAAGCAAAATATAGAAAAGCCAAAATATGACCTCAGAGAACTGTAGAGTAATTTGGATTTCATCTAGTTTAAGAGGGCAAGATCCTTTTAGTTTTTTGTTTTTGTTTTTTTTTGTATTTTTCTGAAGCTGGAAATGGGGAGAGACAGACTCCCGCATGCGCCCACTGGGATCCACCCTGCACACCCACCAGGGGGCGACACTCTGCCCACCAGGGGGCGATGCTTCGCCCCTCCAGGGCATCGCTCCGCTGTGACCAGAGCCACCCCAGCGCCTGGGGCAGAGGCCAAGGAGCCATCCCCAGTGCCTGGGCCATCTTTGCTCCAATGGAGCCTCGGCTGCGGGAGGGGAAGAGAGAGACAGAGAGGAAGGAGGGGGGTGGGGTGGAGAAGCAAATGGGCGCCTCTCCTGTGTGCCCTGGCCGGGAATCGAACCCGGGACTTCTGCACGCCAGGCCAACGCTCTACCACTGAGCAAACCGGCCAGGGCCCCTTTTAGTTTTCTTGTTGATGCACAATTAATAATTACTCCAGGGTCGGGCAACCTTCAAGATAATCAGGAAGTAAACAAAGTTAATAAACATAAATTAATTTTAGACCTGACAGTTTCAACCACTTGTTAGTGACTATTCTAATGGTTTGTTCTTAAAGGGTATTTTACCACAGAATAAAACAACATGTGGGAATTGTCCATACTTTATCTAAGATACATTTCTGATTATTACAAAAGGACAACTTATATTACTGAACTGAAAGGGTTAACACTGTTCAAACTGTAACCTGGCTGTGAGACAAAGAGAGAGAAATGTTCTCAATAAACTGAGAAAGCAGGAAGCCTATTGTTTGGGGGCTGTCCTAGACCCCATTTTCTTATAACCTAAATAAAACTGGGGAAAATATAATCTGACATACTGCTAAATAAAAGCAAATATAGTAAGGGCTAAATGATAAATAGAGAAGTTCTGGAATTAGGCAAACCCAACTTCAAGTCCCACTTCTCATAGTTGCATAGTTAAATGATTTAATTTCTCTGAAACTATCCTCTCCTCTGTCAAACTGGGATGTTTCCTTGGAAGCCATACATTTAGTCAGGATTAAATGAGGGTAGGGAGCCCTTGGCCCATATGTACACACATTTTAGTTCCCTTTCTCTCCCTCCCCACCACATTTAAAATGTGGTATATCTATGTGTATGTATGGCTCTTTACAGACCAGGTAGATCTTTGTTTGAAATGAAGTCCAGGGTCTGAAACATTGAGAAAAATGAACAGCCCTTAGATTAGGAAGGAGGGGGCAAAAAGTGAAATCAAAATAATCCATAAGAGATGTAGCTAGATTTCTAAACAGGAGCTTTAATTTTAGCCAAACAAGCAAAGGAAAATATGAAGATCATTAAACAATAGACTAGCACAGTAAGAGCAGCACTCTCTAGGGTTACTTTTATGAGCGATGCAAGACCGGTAAGGAAGGTAGCTAGGGGCACGAGTTGCGTAATCTCAAAATGCATCACTTACATTATACTGTATGTGAATTATATCCTCTGGAAAATAATTCTAACAGTTTGGAGTCATTTAGAAAGCCTTTGTAGCAGTCTGATGCAAGAGAAATGTCAAGCTGGAGTGGATGTAAATGGGAAAGATGACTGAAAAGGAAATGTCCAATATACTTAAGGAAGCTGGGTGGTTTTGACTAATTCCTTGAGAGTAAAGTTAATGGAATGTTCTCTATGCCTGAAAGTAGCCATAGAATCCTTGTTTCTAACATCCATTATGTTTTAAACCATAATTAATGGTAAGATTGAGAAAAATTTTAAACTATCCTAGAAAAATTACCCCACTTAAAAGCAGCAGAAAAAAAGGTAGCAACAAGAAGGTAATCATTTATAGTTCTGCTCTCTAATCAGTAAAAATAACCTTTCATTCTTTCCATCAAGCACAGGTTTTATTCAGAATATAAATTATGATTCTGTAATGCCCACAATATCTTAAAATAACACATTCACATATAATTTAAAGGGCTCTTAAAAACACATCTATTCAACCCTTTGCGAGAAAAGATGGTGCCTAGCCTCCCCTTCCCGTGGTATTTCCAGACTCAGTGGCTTTTGTGGTAAGTAAGCCATTTCAAAGTGTCTAACCTAATTGCTCCCGACAATACTTTAGGCTCACAAATTTCTGTCCTATACTAAAAAAAAAAAAAAAAAAGTAATCACAATCATCTTTAAAAATATACTTTTATATAGTTCTTATTGTTTTTAAATCTTCTCAAAGTTTTTCTACTTCCGGGTAGACATTATTATTTTCTTTAACCTTGTTTTATAAGGTATATTTCTCCAGACTGTTTTACCTCAAATATAAGGCTTGCCATTATAACCCTGTGCTTATTCATCTTTAATTCATACCTAAGGTTTTGACATCACCAAATTGATCAACCCAAAAAAACAAACAAAAAAACTTTCCACAAAGCCAATCTTCCTATGGAAAGTAGTAATAAAAGCTAACAGTCTCGCTATCTTGTAGGAGAGGGGAAAACTACCATTGAGATACCAGTTTGACTAGTCACAGATGTTTATACAGGATGAAAATAGTATTGATACTTTTTGATGCTATATCACATGTATATGTGCTCACAGTTCATGTGGTACATCAAGAAAGGAAGAGTTTAAAGAGCATTTCAAAAATGATTAGGGAGAAGTTTTAAACACTTAATACCTATGGCTTAGTTCAGATAAAGCAAAAAGATGAGTAAGAATCTATAAATATAATGGTAATGATAAAAATAAAGGGTTTTTGTTTTTTTTATTTATTTTAGAAAGAAGAGAGAGAGAGAGAAGGGGGGAGGAGCAGGAAGCATCAACTCCCATATGTGCCTTGACCAGGCAAGCCCAGGGTTTCGAACCGGTGACCTCAGCATTTCCAGGTCGATGCTTTATCCACTGCGCCACCACAGGTCAGGCCAATAAAGGGTTTTTTTAAGGTCAAAGAAAAAAGCAATATAAAAATAATTTAAGCTATGAAGAAAAATTCAAGTCAACATTAGGAAAGACTCCAAAACAGCATGGTAAAAGAAAGCTCCTCCCAGAAATTACTACTTGGGAATAGCTTTAAATACTTAAAGAATTAGGCAGTTCTGCATTCTGTCTGGAGACTGAGCCAGAATACCAAGGCTACCTTTCTAAATTATAAATCGGATTATATCACTTTCCTGTTTAAAACTCTGGGTTCACTGTTTTCTACAGCTCAACCCTAGAATGTGATGGTGCTTCCTTTTCCCAAAATGTCTATAATTTCTTTGTTCATAGCAAAGCCTACAATTTTCTCATTATCAGCCATTATATTTACTAGATTATATTTTTGATAATTTTTTGTATGTTGAGCTTACACATTAGAGAATGAGCCCCTTGAAGATTAATATAAATGAGGTCCAATTAATGTTAACATATCCAGAGCTTAATGCAGCAGTGCTGTCATGGACTGAATTCTCCCCCTCCCAAATTCATATTATAAAGCCCTAACGAACTGTATTTGGAGACAGGTGTTTTGTGTTTTTTTTAACTGAGAGGAGGAAAGATAGTGAGACAGACTCCTACATGCGCCCTAACGGGGTTTCATCTAGCAACCCCTGTCTAGGGCTAATGCTCAAATCAAATGAGCTTTTTTTAGCGCCTAAGAATAATGCTCGGACCAATCAAGCCACTGGCTGTGGGAGGGGAAAAGGGAGAGAAAGAGGAAAGGATGGGGTAGAGAGCAGATGGTCACCTCTCTTGTGTGCCCTGATTGGGAATCAAACCCAAGATGTTCATATACCAGGCTGATGCTCTATCCACTGAACCAACTGGCCAGGGCCATGCAGGGTCTTTAATGAGGTAATTAAAATTAAACAAGGTCCTAAGGGTGGGGCCCAAATCTATCAAGACTGCTGTCCTCACATGAGGAAGACAACCCAGAAATCTCTCTCCTGCAAAGGGTCACACAGAGGAAAGGTCGTGTGAGGACACAGGGAAAAGGCAACTGTCCAAACCCAAAAGAAAGAAACCAAGACTGACAGCACCTTGATCTTGGGCCCCCAGCCTCCAGAACTGTGAGAAAATAAAATTCTGTTGTTTGCCATCGCTCTGCAATATTTTGTTATGGCAGCCTGTGCTGACTATTGCAAATGCCAAGAAAGTACTATGTCAAGTACAGTGTTTTTCAAAGCCAGTCTTAAAAGGTCTACAAATTAGTAAATTTTTCTTCAATTATTTGTACATTTTTTAAACAACATCTTAAAGTTGGAAAAGTATGCAATCACGCATATAAAAGCCTGGTCTTCCCATGTGCAAACAGCAGCAAAACATTTGAAGTGGACACGCTGAAATAAGGGTCAGTCTGACAAGCCTAATTTGATGAAGTCATGTCAGAATGACCACATTAGAAAGCAAAGTCAATTTCTTTTTGAATTAACAAGTACTATATATATGCAGAGAGAGCGATCACTCAACCTATTCCTGCCTGTCACCTATCCAGAGCTGCCAAGAGTAGTCAGGTTAGGTACATGGTTACCTATTTTTTTTTTTTTTGCTATTAACTCAATTTAAAAAACAGGTGAAAATGGATTTTTGTTTGTCTTTTTTGTACTTCGGCATGTATCTGCATCAAAATAGCCAAGCCAAATGTAACGAAACGATATGTTATAACTGCTTCTGAAGCATACTGAGATTCTCATCCCATGATGGCTCACTGGTAGGAGCCCTGCAGAAGCTACTATTTCAGGATGATTATACAGTTTACCCTTGAACACTGAGGGGTTTAAGGGCACTGACCCTGTATAACTTTTGACTCTCCCAAAACTTAACTACTAATAGCCTACAGTTCACCTTACAATACATAAATTGATTAACACATATTTTGTATGTTATATGTATTATATTTTGTATTTTACAATAAAGTAAGCTAGAGACAAAAAAAAAGTTAAGAAAATCCTAAAGAAGAGAAAATGTTTACTGAAAATATTCCCACGGAAGTGGACTCATGCAGTCTAAATCTGTGTTCAAGGTTCAAATGTCTTTTCCCATAGTAGTTAATGCTGCAATAAACCCAAGAGGTTCTCAAGATAGAGAATCCCATTATAGAAATATGTCACATAAATTCCTTTATCAGAAGGAAGCAAAGCAAACTATTATGGGAAGCTCTGTCCTGAGACTTGATGGGCAATTGTGGAAAAAAGTGAGAACAATTTTCAAGTAATCATAATTTCACTCCAAAAGGAAAACTGGAATATCATATCGGGGGAAAGGCAAGAAAAGAGAACCAGTGTGGAGTTCATACTTCAGTGAAAGACTCGTAGCTGGCCAGAATCGAGGGTTAAAAGAAAAGATATAAAACTTTCTTTAGCAGCAGTGTGATATACATCTATAGGTATATTCACAAAAGCATTTTATATAAAGTCTTTGACATGTAATCTAAAGTTCACTGAGACAATGAGTTCTTTATGAGAGGATGTTTCCATGCATCTCAGCTTGGTTGGCAAGGAGGGAAGGGAAGGGGAAGGGGAAGGGGAAGGGAAAGGGGAGGGGGAAGTGGAAGGGAAAGGGGGAAGGAAGTTGGAAAGGAAGTTGGAAGGAAGGGAAGGGAAGGGAAAGGGAAAGGAAGGGAAGGGAGTTGGGAAGGAAAGGTAAGGTAAGGTAAGGTAAGGGAGTTGGGAAGGGAAGGGATGGGAGGGAATGGGAGGGGAGGGGAGGGAGTTGGCAAAGGAAGGGAAGAAAGTTGAAGGGAAGGGAAGGGAAGGGAAGGGAAGGGAAGGGAAGGGAAGGGAAGGGAAGGGAAGGGAAGGGAAGGGAAGGGAAGGGAAGGGAAGGGAAGGGAAGGGAAGGGAAGGGAAGGGAAGGGAAGGGAAGGGAAGGGAAGGGAAGGGAAGGGAAGGGAGGGGAAGAGAAGGGAAGGGAAGGGAAGGGAAGGGAAGGGAAGGGAAGGGAAGGGAAGGGAGGGAAGGAGGGAGAGGAGAAAGAGAACAAAGAAAAGGAAGGAAGGAAGGAAGGAAGGAAGGAAGGAAGGAAGGAAGGAAGGAAGGAAGGAAGGAAGGAAGGACAAGGACGTAGTCCAATCTACCTTTTCTTCTTGTTCTTTTTTTTTGCTTTAAAATTTTTTCATATTTAGAAATAAAAAAGTCATTACACTGTCTCCTACAGTAACAAGAAAATTCCTGACCAAATTCAACATGCCTAATTTTGAATAATGGGAGGTTCAATAACAGTCAAATCTGGTCATTTGCCTTGGGTATTATTTCAAATAACAAATAAAATTTTAAAAGCTTTCCTTTAAATATCTTCCTTCTTCTGAAGGAAAGGAAGGAAAGGACGAGGAAGCAAAAGGGGGTAAGATGTGAAAAAAAATCACCAAGGTACAAATTGAAGCAAGATAAGGAAAAAGAAACATATTTTAGCATCATCCAGCTGTGCCTTAATAAGCTTTCTGGATGTGAAATTAACTTTCCTTGCACTAGACTGTCTCACTTCAAATGATCAGACAGACTGTCATATTTGGGAAGCTACAAAAAGGAAAAGTTGGAATAGAATTGGAGTCTAAGGCAAGACATTTGAAGCAAGTGTGCTAAACAGAATACTATTATTTCATCACAGCAGTGCTTTTGATAAAATTAAACATTCCTCTGAACAATTAACTGATAGAAGATTTAATTTTGAATCTAACTTCAACATCAACTAAAAATATACTGAATTGCAAGTCAATTCCATATTCCAATCAAGCTTCTTTATGAATCTGAATCATTTCCTAATTTCTATGACAACCAACTCATGCCTCTTTCCAGCTCACGTGAAGCTTAGAATGACACCTTTAATCAATGGCATCTTTAACAATAATTTTAGACTCCCTTTCATTGTATGACTGCTAAAGAAATATATCTATGCCTTAAAAATTCAAAAATTAGTTTATAAACTGAGGTCAATGTGACTTACAAATGAAAGCTAAGTTTTTCTACTTTGCAGTTATCAAGACAAAACTCTCCAAGCCAGGAATCTATACAAGTACTGTATCTTCCACAGGATTTTCATGATCATGTTTATGTTTACCCAGGTCCATGAGTTTAGATTATCAAATGTACATCTTTTATATGTTAAATGTGAACAGTGTAAATTTACCTTCAGAAGGCACCTCCTGCTTCTTTCAAACCAGACATGCATAACCAAGCACCCTCGGTTGTTAGTAACACAATAAACAAGTTTGTTTTATACAACTATTTGAGAAAACAACATTTTTCATAGCTACAACAATAAAACAATAGGCTTCAAAATGTGACTGAGATTTGGATATGACATATAACACTGTAGAATCTCATCAGGTCATTAAAATGACGTTTCACCTGTGCTGTCTATACCCAGAGTCACATAAATATAAGAACCATAAATACACATAAACTACTAGATTTTTGTCTCCTGAACAACTTCTAGATCATAAAAAAGACCGATTGTGCTGATGACTTTCAAAGAATCATGAAAATAAAACACCACAAAAGCCCTGGCCAACCAGCGGTAGAGCGTCGGCCTGGCGTGCGGGGGACCGGGGTTCGATTCCCGGCCAGGGCACATAGGAGAAGCGCCCATTTGCTTCTCCACCCCCCCCCCTCCTCTCTGTCTCTCTCTTCCCCTCCCGCAGCCAAGGCTCCATTGGAGCAAAGATGGCCCGGGCGCTGGGGATGGCTCCTTGGCCTCTGCCCCAAGCGCTAGAGTGACTCTGGTCGCGGCAGAACGACGCCCCGGAGGGGCAGAGCATCGCCCCCTAGAGGGCAGAGCGTCGCCCCTGGTGGGCAGAGCGTCGCCCCTGGTGGGCGTGTCGGGTGGATCCCGGTCGGGCGCATGCGGGAGTCTGTTTGACTGTCTCTCCCCGTTTCCAGCTTCAGAAAGGTACAAAAAAAAAAAAAAAAAAAAAAAAAAACCACAAAAATTTTTTATATTCAAGTTTGCACCATGCTTTAAGTTGAGAACACTCTTTTGAAAACTTAAATATAGTACGTAAAAATAGTCACAAGGCGACTTCATCCACTTAGGTGTTCCACAATGGATTGCTAGATATTCTCCATTTTTATGGGGAAAAACTATCTTGGAAATGTATCAGTTGTGTAGTGATTGGGGGGGGGGGGGAGCGGGGGAGGTGAAGGAGGGTAGAGATGGGATAAACAGTGATGGACAGAGACTTGACTTGGGGGTGAACACACAATATAGTGTACAGAAGATGTGTTGTAGAACTGTGCGCCTGAAACCTGTATCATTTTGTTTAACAGATAAATTTCATTTAAAAAGTGTATCAAATATTTTAGTGGTCCAGAATACTTTGATAGTTTATGAACATGTGTCAAGTGTTGGCCTTTTGTTCTCTATGTTTATGCCTCTCTTTCCAAAGAACCTAGGAAAGTTTTTGGAAGTCAATTAGGCTAACCTTTATTGAACCAAGAATCCCCTGTAACAAAGGACACTTCTGACTTTTATTTGCAATGAAACCTGAAACATTTTAACATCCGTAAAATGATCTTTAATGTGACTTTCCACAGTAAGTTTGAAAAAAAGGATGCATTTCTCTCTTCTGAAGAAATGTGGTATGAAAGAGAACTGATTTGTGGAGAAACTCTCAGTGCCAAACATTAACAGGTACTTCACAATGTTACCTTATTTATTTTCCTCGCCAACCCTAGGATTTAGGTGTCAACAGTCTCGTTTGACAGATTTTTAAAAAATCTTCAGCTCAGAGAGTTTAAGAAACTTGTTCAAGATTACATGACTAGTAAATAATGAGACAGGTTTCAATCCAAGTGAGCATATTTTCTCAACAAGTTACATATACACCATTACTCTGTAGTGTTCCTCATATCTCATAGCACCAAAGTCCCGTCACCATGCGGTCCACTGATGTGGCATAAAAGGAAATGAGGTTTGGAGTACGAGCATTTTCCTGGAACATAACCTGTGTGACTTTAGACAAATCACTTCAACTTTCTGACCTTCAGGCTCCTCATTTCATGAAAGAAAATAAATAAATGTCAAGGAAGATACAGTGACAACAGGAAGGGACTTAAAAAGTGAAAATAAGATAGTCTTCCAAAGGTCAAATAACAAAAATTAAATAAATCAGAACAGAGACAGACATGTCTAGTGAGCATCAATCACAGAGTAAACTACAGGTGTAACTATGTCAAATTAAGGTATCTACATCATAGGTTTGTTTAAAACATTTTATAATATAGTGCACATAACGACTTTAGTCTCTGTGTCAGATTCCCCTAATCTAACAGGCTATGAGTTACTTACATGAAAATAAACAGTAAATCTCAGGTGCCTCTGGAAATCAATCATTTGGTCTCTCCAACCTCACAGAGCCCACCTTCAGTCCCTACGAATACAACAATAACCCCTACCTATGCTACAGCCAAAGCCAGCAGTGAGAAGCTAGCCAACAGGAACAGGTCGTGTGAAAACGGTCCAGGACTGGAGAGCCAGTGCAGACCTCAGCCACTGTTGTCACACTGATGTCGGGCAGGAGGTTAGCTCCAGACCCTCCCTGTGGACATAAAGACTCTCCTTATTTCTAACTGCTCTCCTGGCTCCCTGGTCCTTTATTCTGGGTGGACAAACAAATGTTAGGAGCACTATTCCGTGCCTGTGCCCTTTACACAGCAGTTGCAAAAGGCACTCTATGATGTGAGCTTACACACTGGAACAACACATATCTTGCTGAGACCCTTCTGAAATGACAACCACTAAAACCTGTTCTTCTATAAGGACAGAAAAAGGGCCACCGGGAGTTCTAAAAACAGGATTACAAATAACCGCAAATTTTTCTAAATCTTGTAAGACATCAGCCCCTCTGGTTTGCAGCAGGATCTGTACTTTCAAACCATGGTACAGGCCTATGACACAAGAAGGCTAATTTTAAAACACACATATTAAAACTTTAGAAAACATCTGTGTGCCAAGGGACAACCAGCACAGATTTGACTGTTGACCAGCCTACTTTCCTTTAAAACAATTCAATTGTTGTAGATAGTAAAAAGTCTTCACAGAAACTTTATATCCTTAACTATTTGCCTAAAACCTATTCATAGCTCAACAACTTTTTGTTGATTGTCTAACTTCACTTATGGTAACTTTACATGCGTTACCTCATTTAATCCCCCAAACGGTACTGTGAAATAGGTAAAACTGTTATCTTCATTTTGGAAATGAGGAAACTGCTCTAAGGATTTTTCAATAACCTTCCTAAGATATCAAGCCCAGACACTCTGATTCCAGGGCCAGCCCCCTTTTACCACTCTGCTCCACTGCCACCAATAAAGAGGCCAGGAAAACTGCAATGCTTCATTAAGTTAAGCCCCATCAGTTGGCACTGACAAAGAAAAAGTACAGATGAAATTAACTGTTGACCTATCAGATAAAGCTGGATTTGTTAGGATGTTAGAATGGTGAGAGCTACTAAACAGAGGAACCTTTAACGACCTCAGAGTACCTATTCTTACAGTAACAACCACTCTACTAGATAGCTCTCCCCATGTTGTTGGCCTCCTCTGACTATTCTCAAAGTAGAATGAACAGAATTATGAGCTTCTTTCTAAGTGTGGTGACAGGCTTAGAAGCTGTCTCATTCATTCCTAAGGAGGGCAGGGGCCCACTGCTGCAATGATAAGGGTGTCTGAAAAGTGGAGGGCACAACACTTCCCTCATAGGAGAGCTCCTTCCATTTCTCAACAGTTGTAACTGTCCTGAAGTTCTTACACAATGCAACTTTTATTCTTCATCACATATAGTATTTATTAAGTTGTTTCTTTTTCATAAGCCATGTCATCTTGAAGTAATTACCAATTCTGCTGCACTCTTGATAGCTGTGAAACTATTTATTCTGTTACTGTGAACATACAATATTATCACCTAGCACAACATCTTTTCTGACTCTTAGCAGTCTTGCAAATAGAATGTGCCCTCCTTCAGGAGGTCGGGTATGGCCACGTCCTGTGGGGAAGCAGTCTAGGGCCCTTGGAGTTACCTGGATGAAACAGCTCAGGCACTGTTTGATCCAACTTAGTGTAATACCAAGAAAGACAAAAGATTAATAAAATAATTTATTTAAGTTTGGTGCTATATAATCATTTGGGTGAAACTATGACATTCAAACTTTCATGTGAGGCAGTTTTTGTACCCTGGACAATCAATCTCTGGAAGAGGTTTTATGCAAGGAATTTATGTTTGTTAAAAAGGGAAAAAGAAAAGCAGATCCAGACCCTTAACAAATTTGCCCCCAAAAAGGTGTTCTCAGGTAAATAAAAAGTTCTTGGTTGGAAAACCCAAGACAATGTTGTAAGAAAAGGCAACCAGATTAGAAGAAAAAGTCCTACAGTGATGCACTCCTATATAAAAAGGACTTTGATCAATCTTGAGGATAAAAAAAGCATATCTGCCTGAACAATCAGACAGTCTGGAAATCTACAGCTGACAGAGAAAAGGAGGAAAGGAAAAGAGACTGTACATCTTTTTCCATGAGGATTGAGACAACACACTCATTCCCGATAAATTTTTATGCTCTTTAGGGTCAGTATCATTATTTTCCTCAAATATGACCTCTAGATAATTAAGACATCTTTGTATAGTTACAAAGAACAATATACAATGGCTCAATTTTCCAACTGAAAAAAATACCACAATATTGTATCAAATACCATATTCATGCTACCACAGATGACAATGCTCAATCTCATGATAACCTTCTACTTATTCCTGAGACAGTTATAAAGAATAATGTAAATATTCAGGATAATTTTGCCCAGAAAGCTTATATTCTACATACATTTACTCACAGAATTCATTCTAGGCTTCCTTTTGGGCAGTGACTCCTGGTCTCAAATCACAGCCTATCTCATATTTAATGAGGGCAATTCCTATTTTTTTCAGAAGCCTTTACAATACAGAGGCAATAGGGAAGAAAGAAAAAGAATCTGAATGGAAAGGAGAATGAGAGAAAACAAAACTGAGAAAGAGAAATGAGCGTGTGGGAGTAGACAGGAAAAATGAGCATCCTTAGTTTTGCAATACACAATGCACTTATATTTGCACTAGAAAACACTGCTGAAGGGAAATATTATCAAGGATTTCCACAAATTCACACACACACACACACCCTACCAGACACCACTGGTTACCACATAGAAGTTCTTAAAAAAAACAACAGAATGGTAATAGTGCCAGAAATAACAGAAGTCAGTTGAGTAGCTAGCACAGTGAATCAAAATGGATTCATATTTTTGCTGTCAAAACAAGTTTGTTTTGTAAACCAAGGCTGTCTAAAGCTGGGGAGACTATTATCTCAAACTATCCCTGGTTTTGTGCAACTCAAATACTTTTTATAGGCTATACTCCCATTTCTCTGTCCCCTATGCTGACTTATATTAGTGCTAATTTTAAGGAAATGAGGAATGTTTTCTTAAGCATCTTATGCTTATACCCATTTGCTTGTCTCTGAAAGAGCTGAACATAGTGAAGAAAATGTTTGTTTTACAAACATTGAAACAGAACACAATGATTTTAGAGGAAATTTAATGCAAATAACTACCTAATGGCAAATCAATTATGTAAAACTGACTTTGATTGCAATTAGTTACCAATCTCTTTTATATATTTGTGATCTATCTTGTTGATACAACATTACACCAGTATCTAGTATTCAGAGGAACATTTGACAAGATGAGTTTTCAAGAACACATTATACAAAAGTAAAAATCCCTAACTGCAAAATCGTTAACTCATAGGACAAATTCAGAATGTTGCAATGGATGTTATTTTAGTAAATCACTATATTAGTGCAATCATTTGTTAACTTTTACAGTTTCTTAGTACTTCATTGAAATGCCTTTAGATCAGCGGTTCTGAAGCTGTGGGTCGCGACCCCGGCGGGGGTCGAACGACCAAAACACAGGGGTCGCCTAAAGCGACCCTTATTATACAATACAAATGTATTGTATAATAAATATGTATTTTCCGATGGCTTAAGGCAACCCCTGTGTTTTGGTCGTTCGACCCCCCGCCGGGGTCGCGACCCACAGCTTCAGAACCGCTGCTTTAGATATAAACAAAAGTTTATTTGACATTCATTTATTATAAGAGTTCAATCTTTTAAAAAAAATTCTTGGGACTGGAAAAGAGGATGAATGGAGTTTAGATGTGGGCAAGTAGATGGATATAGAGAAAGGGATGCTGAAATTTGTTCTAAATTCTAGACCAGCAGAGGAAAAAGATCCTTCCCTTCCCCTGACCAGTGCTAAGATGATGCTTGGTTGATGCTCTCTCTTTGCTGAGAGAGAAAACAGCAAACAAAATGTGGCCTTACATTAACAACTCAGATTTTCCACCAGCAAAAGCTTTGTTTCCAGACTCCCAAGCCTCCAGGAGAGCTCAGGAATATCACAGGTCAGGGTAAATGCATGACTTAGTTACAATGATGATGACCATATGACTTGAGTTTGCCAAGGACAGTCTTAAGATTGTGCAAAACCAGTTGCCTGGGTATAATTATTCATTTCACCCACTGTTACTCTCTATAATGTCCTGTTTGAAGCCCTGGCCAGTTGGCTCAGTGGTAGAGCGTCGACCTGGCGTGCAGGAGTCCCAGGTTTGATTCCCAGCCAGGGCACACAGGAGAAGCGCCCATCTGCTTCTCCACCCCTCCCCCTCTCCTTCCTCTCTGTCTCTCTCTTCCCCTCCCGCAGCCAAGGCTCCATTGTAGCAAAATTGGCCCAGGTGCTGAGGATGGCTCTGTGGCCTCTGCCTCAGGCGCTAGAATGGCTCTGGTTGCAACAGAGCAACGCCCCAGATGGGCAGAGCATCACCCCCTGGTGGGCATGCCGGGTGGATCCCGGTTGGGCGCATGCGGGAGTCTGTCTGACTGCCTCCCTGTTTCCAACTTCAGAAAAATACAAAAAAAACCCCAAAAAACCAAAAAGTCCTGTTTGCATGGTACTTTAGAGAGTCATTTGGTGTAATAATGGGAATCAACCACAGTGTATAACATCTTCCCTATGGGAAAAAAGTCTCCAGCTGACAACTGAACATGGAGACATAAAATGTACAATTAGAGATTGCTTATACTTAATAATTCCTATTTAGGCCCAGCAACATTGCTTCAGAGCTCCTCCAAACTTTTCTGTTTTATTTTATTGTTCTTCCCCTGAAATGATCCTAAAATATCCCCAAAGTTATTGTGTCTTCCAATAAATAGCATGCTATAATTGTGTTATATCATTGTTTTGGAAGAGTCACAGTGAAAATAAATAACTGCATTAAAAGTTAGTGCTTCAGCCCTGGACAAATAGCTTTGGCTGGTTACAGTATTGTCCCGATACACAAAGGTAGAAGGTTTCATCCCCAGTCAGGGCACATACAGGAACAGATCAATGTTTCTGTTTCTCCCCCTTTGTCTCTCCCCGTTCCTTTCTCTCTAAAATCAATAAAATAAATTTTAGAAAAAGTTCCTGCTTCACTCACTCACACATTAGGTACTTAGTGCCCACTATGCTGGATACTAGTCTAGACACTGGTGATCACCTGTCGTGGAGTTCATAGACGTGGATATTCATAGACGTCTGGGAGAGGTAAGTACTATGGAGAAAAATAAATCAGAGTAAGGGAGTACAGAGTGGGAGGAGGAGAAGGGAGAAGAAAGCAAATCACACAGCTACCTGAGGGTTGAAGGGCAGAAAACAGAATCAGCAGAGTAGACTAATGTTCATTTAGTAAATGGCAGGTAAGATCAGAGAGAAAGAACTCGGAGCTAGATCATGTACACAAGACTTTATATAGTTTTAATTATAAGATAGAGATACCCTTTGAAGGTTGAGTACTGAGCATTGGAGAGATATAATGTCAATTACCTTTAATGGCTATTCTTGCCTACTGTATTAAGAATAAACTGGAGCAGGGGGTGAGGGGGCAGGAAGAGTAAGAGAAGGCTAGTTAGAAGGCTATTATAATTAACAATCCATGCTAGAAAGGACAGTGATCTGGATCAAAGTGACAGTCAGGAGAGCATTAAAAATGGCTAGCTTCTGGATTTACTAAGAATTATTTTATTTTTAAATAATTTTAGATTTACAGAAATTTGCTAAGGTAGTATAGAGTTCCCATGTAACCCTCACCTAGGTTTCCCCAACTGTTAACATCTTATGGTATATTTGTCACACCTAAGCAACCAACATTGGCACATTACAATTAACTAAACTCTAGACTTCATCTGGACTTCATTCATTTTTCTGGATAATTTTTAAGGCAAAGTTAACTGGATATACTGATGAATTGTGATGGGAATATAAAAATAATAGGTCAAGGGTAACTCTTAGGTCTGCCTGAGCAGAAGGATGGAGTTGTCATTTCCTGGGACAAGGAAGACCATGTTTGAAAACCAAGTTTGAATTTGGCTATCAGTGAGACTCTTATTAAAAATCCAAGTGGCAGTTGGTTTTATGAGCACAAGTTTCAAGAAAGAGTACATACTAGTTTGAGAGAGATTTTTAAAAATAGAATTGCAGGAACTTGACACTTAATTGCATATGGAAGATTAGTATGAAAGAAGCTAAAAATGACTCCCAGGTTTCTAGGCAAAATAAACCAGGTAAATAATGTTAGAGAAATTTTTCAATTTTAGCCTTCTCTTAACTAATACCCACATTTTATCATAATTCTCTATTATGAAGCTATAAATCTCAACTGTCAAAATTTTAGTAATAACCTTTAAAAAATTAACACATTTTGCAGAAAGTATTACTTTTAAAAAAGCAGGAAATGTATCAAATATATCAAACATTTCTTCATAAAAGAAAATTTCTTTTGGCAAAATTATAAGAGATCAGAAAAGTAGAAAATTGAGTTTGTAAAGTTTACCTGTATACAAATATATTTAAGAATTCTGGCATTTCACACTAACACTGATGATCTAAAGTCTGCATAGTGAAATCTTGTGCAAGTTATTCTTTTAATGACTTACAGAGGGGAAAGAAATAAAAAAACAAATGTTAATACCAGCTTATCAATGAAAGTACAGAATAACCAGTAACAAAAAAGAACTCAGGCACACCTATAACAATTTACATTTGACAAAAGACCTGGTGACATGTCTTATTCCAAATGACATGTGTCTCAAGTTCAAATATCAGTATTTTCAGATTTGAACATTAAACAATGAAAAATTCCTTCCAAAGAGAAATTGAGTGATGAAAACTATGATAGGTCATGACAAAGCATAATGGCAATTTCATACCCTGGCCTTACTGGGTAAATTGGCTGGAATTTTACAATATAACCAAGAAACTATCTTTAAAAAAAAAGAATCATAGCTTAGATGCATGCACATGACTTTCAACATAAAATTTACATTTTCAAGCAACTATTTAGATTTTCCTTTAATTCTGCATCTGACCCCTCCCTTTCATTTCCATCACTGTCAGTAACTGTAGCCTAGACTTTTGAAAAGGGCACTTAGTACCTGACCTGTGGTGGTGCACTGGATAAAGCATCGACCTGGAGTGCTGAGATCATCAATTCCAAATCCTGGGCTTACCCAGTGGTCAAGGCACATACAAGAAGCAACTAGGAGTTGTTGCTTGCCTCCCCCACCCCTGCCCTTATCTCTCTCTCTCCTCTCTAAAATCAATAAATAAAATCTTTTAAGAAAAGGAAAGAAGAAACAGGCCACTTAGTGAAACTCTTCCTTCTATTCACTGATCTGGCAGTAACAAAAATTGAGCTTAATTCCAAGTTGTGGCTTTAAACTTGACAGCACGACTTGACTTCTTTAAACCTCGGTTTCTTCACTTGCATGAAGGAAATCAGTGTTTCTCAAGGTTATTATGGGAAACAAGTTAAATGATGTATGTAAAGTTATTTAGTAAAGTTATTTATATAAGGAATTCTGTTAGGGTATTCACATCATATTCCTGGCAAAAAGACATATCATATCATGTTATCACCATGACACAAATTCTTCAAGGATTTTTTGTTGCCCGTTAGATTACAAGTTCCTTGGCATGGCACTCAAGAACATCTGCAATATAACCACAGTATATCCCCCTCTGGCTTTACCTCCTCATAAAAAAATGCACTTTCAAGGTACATTAAATTAGTGTTTATCTGATTGCACATCTTAACTCATTGGTAAATAAAGAAATCACTGAGTGCTGTGATAATCACTTTCTGAAAGGAAACAAAATAGAAAATTCTGACTATATAAAACATAGGGAGGGTAAGTGTTGTTTTGTGAAATTTATTTGTTGTATGTACTTGTTACTGGGAAGTATAAAAAGTGCTTCTTATTCTTGGGTCCAGGCAAAAAAGCGTGGCAAACCCTATGGTGAACTGCTTATTCTTCTACAATCACACCTTCATAATCTTCAATTATCTAGTCATACTGATAATTTTCCTTGAACCCAATGACCCCTCTACCTAAACTTTCTGGGTCTCTTCTCCTTATCTGAAGAATGGTGGTAACACAAATAGCCCTCACACAGTACAGCTATGAACAGCAGATCAAAGTCATTTGTTATTAGTCATTAAAAGAGATAAGGCACCAAGTGATTTTCTCTTCCCTTTCTTCTTTCCTGGCTGCACACCCGTATAACAAGGTAAAGAAGTAATGTCAGTAGACTTGAGCACTGGATACCAAGCTGTAATACCTGTAAAATTAGGAGTTTCCTATTACCTTGAGTCCTGAATTACTATTCGTATGAAAGAGGCCTTTCAGAGCCATGTATGGAGGACAGCCTGAAGACAGAATATTTCCTTGCTGCTTGAAGACAAAAATTAGCCACCATCAGTACTGTAACAAATCGGTGCCCCCTGGGTCTACTGAGACTCCTGAGGGCTTTCTGTCCCTATACTATGCTTTTCAATCATGAGGTTTATTTTATGAATAGTTTTTCTATAACTTTCCCTTTCTGTGACTTAGCTCATTCACTGAGGACAGGGGAGTGGCCTTTAACAAACTACCTGTTCTAATTTGCTATATACCTTCTGTACCCTCATAACCCATAAAATCACGATTGAGAGGAATGTGACTAAGATGTAAATTGATGTGTAGACCTTCCTGGAGGCAGACCACGAGCTCAGTGCCCAGGTATTATTGTAACTTCTACATTGACTAGTCAGAGGCTTTTTGGTCACTTCCTGGTTCTTGACTATGGTAGTCAACTTTCAAATAAGTATTGTGTCAGGGATGACAACAAATTTCAATTTCATAAATTAATTATTTGCAAAAATTTATACTGAAATCTCCTAAGTTGAAGACTCAAGTGAAGTTTTGACATATTCTTCAAAGTTCCACCTTTCTATTCAAACTACTCAATTTATGTATATGCAAAAATACTAAAACATGAGCTGTACACATAAATAAATACACAACCCCACTTCTGCTCACAACTCTTCATGGCGCTCTACCACCCCCCTAATAAAGCACATTCTATTTATTATAATGTTCAAGATCCTCTATTTCCAGCTTCAATTTGTATTGATCCACTTGAGAACATCTATCCCCTAGAAAAAAAAATTCCTGGTAATAACTCATAACTTAATGCTCCCTTACTTCTGCTTGATGTCAACTTTGTACATTTAACCTCACTTATCATCAATATACTATTTCTATAGCCCATTAAAATTAAGTACTTTCAGGAATATTTATCTTAATTTATGCTTTAAGGCCTGACTCAAATGGCCTCCCTTCCTGGAATGCTCTCTTTTTTTAATCCTACAAGCCAAATATAACCTCTCCAAACTCCCAATTGTTTGTACTTTGTATCACTCATGTGTGGTGCTGCTACTATAATAATGTCCACTATTGTACTTTTTTTTTTTTTTACTAGCTCTGCCTTATAGAAGTTAAATGCAAAATTTTGGACTCAGATAATCACTTACTGAATATCAGTCCTTGGGCAAATTTATTTAATTCCTTTAAGTTCCAGGTCCCTCAGCTGTCAAACTGCATTGAGAATACTTTCATGTGATTACTAATAAAATGTCTACACAGTGTATGGTATGTAATAGTTTAATATTTGACTACTAAAAAATGGCCCTCTATTAGAGATTTCTTCACTTCATAAAGCAGTCAGCATATGACAGGGGCCAAGCTTGAGAAACCTCAGGGCCATCTTCTACTCTGACTCCACATTCCCCATTCAGTCACCAATCTTTGACAGCTGTATTTCTTGAACACACTGAATACAATGTCCTTTCCTCACTACTCTCACACTCACTGTCCTACCAATGACATCACTATTTAACACATAAACTACTAAAATGGTCTTTTACCTGATTTCCCTAGCTGTCCTAGCCCTCCAATTCAATCACACAATGAAAACAAACTTAATTGTCCTAACCATGTTTCATCTGCCTGCCCCTTAAATGTTGCTCAGTATTTGTGAGCTTAGGCACTCTCTGGAGTCAGAGAATCTAGACTGGAATCCTGAATCACTATAGACAAAGAGGTGTGCAACCTTTCCAAGCTGAAATTTCCTTATCTGTTAAATAAAAATTATAATATTGTTACCTATAATGTTAAGGGCTGAAGCTTATACACTAAAATAACGTTTTTTTAATTCATGGAAAGCACTTATCTGACACATGGAGAGTATCATATGAATGTTTCATTTTTTTCTCTTTGGCTTCAACCATTATATATGCAGATAACTTGATACCGGCTGGTTGGCACAGTGGATAGAGCATCGCCCCAACATGTGGACGTCCCAGATTCAATCTCCAGTCAGGGAACACATGAGAAGCCACCATCTGTTTCTCTTCCCCTCCCTCTCCTCCTCCTCTCTCTTTTCCCCTCTCACAGCCAGTGGCTTGATTGGTTCGAGTGTTGGCCTCAGGCACTGAGGATAGCTCAGTTGATTCCAGCACTGGCCCCAGATGGGGATTGCCAGGTAGATTTTAGTTGGGGTGCATTAAAGAATAAAGCAGGTTAATTCTATCTTGGAATTATGAAGGCTAACACATATCAGGCAATCAAGAAATGCATGTGGAAAAATGAATAATTCCTTCTAGGATCATCCTACCACTGATGCTGCACCGCTCCTCAAAATCTTAACTATATTCCCACTCTCCTGAGTCAGCCCCAATTTTTAAGTAGGCAATCAAGACCCTCTAAAATCCACTAAACTTCTCCAGCTCTTGCTCCTGTTATTCCTCTTGTATTCCAGTAAAAACTGATAGACCCTACCAATTGTATGCTTTCCAAAAGCCCTGAGAATGCCAGTCAAACCCCTTATACTAAAATGGTTAACGTCTTTTGCTATATTTCTACCAATGGTGAAGATACAACAAAGAAGAGACCAAACACATATCTACAAGTATTATGTGGGAAGGTTAGAAAGGTCATAACTGTGGTAGTAAATATTTTATCAGTTCAATACAGGGAAACATGAATTTTAGAGTTGAAAGGTCATACAGAACTTCTCGTCCAGAACACTTTAAAGCAGTTGAGAATGTGCTTAAGGCCACATAGTGATCTACTGGCAGCACAGAAATCAGGCTCCCAGGCCATCGGATCCTCTAGGTGAGCACTGGTTCCACTGCACAAACCAGGGCCTCTTTTTTTGTGTGTGTATTTTTCCAAAGTTGGAAGCAGGGAGGCAGTCAGACACACTCCCACGTGCGCCCAACTGGGATATACCCAGTATGCCCACCAGGGGCAATGCCCTGCCCATCTGGGGTGTTGCTCCACTGCAACCTGAGCCATTCTAGTGTCTGAGGCAGAGGCCATGGAGCCGTCCTCAGTGTCTGGGCCAACTTTGCTCCAGTGGAGCCTTGGCTGTGGGAGGGGAAGAGAGAGACAGAGAAAAAGGAGAGGGTGAAGGGTGAAGAAGCAGATGGGTGCTTCTCCTGTGTGCCCTGGCCGAGAATCGAACCTGAGACTTCTACACGCTTGGCCAACACTCTATCGCTGAGCCAACCGGCCAGGGTCGGGCCTCTTTCTTTTAATGTGGTCACTCACAGGGCTCTCTCATTTCCTTAACACTGAGTTGGGCAAACACAGGGCTTAAATTTGCATATGCCATGGAAGAGCCAAATCCTGATGGTGCTTATCATTTATTTACAAGCCTCTGGACAACATACTTCTCAAATTTTTATTCCCTTATACCCCAGCATTAGTTCAAAGGTAATTCGTAGGGTTTCAGGAAAAGAACATAAAGAGATATTTCTCTAATGCCAACCTGCATGCAAGCAGACACACTGAGGGAGAGCTAGAGCCAGTCATACCTCTTAGAAACTGATTCAAGAGATTGAGCTTGCATTTATCCACATACTTCCAGTAGTCATTCTGCCACAGTAACATAAGCCAAACCAAAAATGGAAAGGATGTAGCACCTCGGCGTTGTAAGCAAGTAACAAAGTGCACATGCATATTTAGACCACAGGCTGTTAATGGGGTGTTGACAGTACGGTCATTATATACACATATAATGTATGAATGCATATAAACAAGCCCTCCTCCCCAGATATTCTACTTAAAGGAGGGTGAGGATAGAGGGAAGTAGATATGTGCTTTTTAAGACATCTTTCAGTGATGTGGATTCAATATACTCCAGTCCTAATTGAACCACTGATTTAGAGCCTGTGTAATTCAGAACAAGCCTGGGTAAGCAGGCAATACATATATTAATACTAATAACGGTTAACATTTTTTATAGTGATTCATAGCTCACCAAGACCTTACACATTTATTATAGTCAGAGAGACCTGGAAAGCTGACAATGTATCACTACCATTATCCTATAGAAGAGGAAACATGACTGCTCAGGATTCCAAAACTTACTGGCAAGGATTGAACCTTGGTCTTCCATTTCCAAATCCCATGCTCTTTTGGGAGAGTGCTAACAACCTGGAAGTTAGTTATAAAAGCTGACCTTAAGCTGAAAATCCATGATCTAACATTAAGTCAGACTGGGATATCATTCTATCTTAATTTTCTCTTTTACTTAAGAGATAATTTATTTTTTCTTCCTTTTATTTCACTTTCTGTCATCCTCAAAGGAATACTACAAAAATGCCATGTACCAGCTGTACTGAGAAGAGCAAAAATTTTAGGAGTGGATGGATGCCAAGAGGCAGCGATCAATAGCAGTTGTGTTTAGCATTTAGATGAGACTCGTGTAAAAAGCAATTCAATGAGACTGAAGCCCTACGAAGCATACTTTCCAGTTTCCAAAGGAAGCTGCACTAATATAAATAAATGGATAATCTTGAGAGTGTATATCATTTCTAACTGAAGAAAATGAAATGACTTTATAAAATAAAAACCAAATGCGTCTGCAATAAGGGAGAAATGTGCACAGCTGAAAAATCAAGATGGGTAAAATAACTAGTCTTAATTCTCACACTAATCATCTTATAGTCCAAAGACAGACAAGCAATTTGATTCTTGATAAAGAATCTTCTCAATCATGTATAAACTATTTCTGCATATTCCAAGCTTTAAATCTGATCTGGAATCGCAAAAGATTTAGTTCTTCCAGTAAAGATAAAATGAAGCTACATTAAAAAAGAGCTTCTTCCTCCCTGATACTGTAAATTCTTAGGGCTGGAACAGGGACATGACAGATGCTCAGTAAGTACCTGTCAAATCAATGTTTATCTGTAGGTAGCAACAGTAAGAGAGTGCATACTTAATTCACACAAGATATGCACAGAGCATATTTGAATTAATAAGAGTCTATGGGGCAAGAACTAGGTAAACCAATGAAAAAAGTCTACTCGTGGGAAGGTAATCACTTCTTTGATTAGATAATCCTTCAAATTCTGTATCTTTCCCAATTTCTGTGGTCAGTTATCATATATATATATTTTTTAACTTATGAGGCTACAGCAATCAGAAAGATCTTTCACATCCCATTTCATTTCACCACATGTCCATTTCATCACCCTTGTATTCCTTATTCAAAACACAGTCCCAATAGCTCTCAGGGTTCTCTCCAATGACATGAACAGCAGAGACCTGCACCACATTCCAGGGTCATCAAACCACCTCAAATTCAGTGTGGAAACTGGAAAACTCACTGAGGTGGGAAGGTCTCCGACTGATACAATAACTACTGTGCCCTTTTTAGGAAATATACATTCTTTTTAATTTGCATGGGAATATTTATTTTCTCATTTGAGAGAAACCATTTTTATAAGTTTTAGGAAGTAAAACATCATACCTCTTGAAGCAAGGGTATTTAGAAAGATATGTGCACTTGAGAAATATAAATTTTAATTTTCTTTCATAGCTTTCATAAAACATGGATGATTTTAGTTAGGTACTAAGACCCTAATACCTCTAGAGTTACAAGAGTTATCCATAACACACTATATATTTCCTGAATCCATAGGTTAAAACATCTAGGCTGAAAGCACATGCAGAGATCTAGTCTACTGCTTCATTTTTAAAAATAATCTTTTTAACAAATATTCAGAAAAATGCACAATAACCACATCACTTGATGAATTTTTATCAGCTCACATGCTCAGGTTCACATCAGCCAAATAAGGACGCAGAACACACTCAAGCTTTCTAGCAGCACCCCCACGCTCATTCTCAGTAATAAACCACTCTTTTCCCAAAAAGTAACCCATCATTCTGACTCTAACCCCAAATGGCAGTTTGGCTGTAAAAACTACTTTATATACATACTATAAAAGCTTTAGCACTTACATTATAAAAAATACTTTATATAAATGGCATATTAAGTATTTACTCTTTTGTGTCTGGCTTATTTTGCTCAATTTTTCTGGAATTTGTCATTATTATTCATGTAGTACTATATCTTTCTTAATTATAATATTTTATTGTATCAATACCCACAATTTATCTAACCTATAATCTAAGTTATTTCCAGTATTTGATGATCATAAACAGTGCTGCTATATAAACACCTTTGGTAGACATGTTTGTCTTTCTCTTGAGTATGTACCTAGGAGAAGAAGTGAAGAACACAGGATAGGCATGTGTTCAGCCTAGAACACTGCCAAACATTTTTCCCAAGTAATTACATTATTAATAAGGAAAAGTAAAGCTTAGTGAGTTACAGTGATTTTATACCTAAATATGCAGTGATTTTGGAAAAGAACCAGAGATAAATTCCTAATAGCTCTCATAGTTTAGGTCTCATAGTTAAGATTACCCTCATGAACATTTCAGATAATGTGCTCAAGACAACTGGGATGAAAAGATTTACTAATGTAAAATCTAGATGATAGAAAGCAGATCAACTCTTAAACTAATGCCAGAAGACCTCTGCACATTATGTCCCGAGATAAAAGTGTGAGATTTTTAATCTACTAATTAGGTATATGACCTTAACCAAGTCACTTACCTAACTTCTCTGTAGTGAGGCTTTTTCAGCTGTCAGATGACTATAATAATGCTTTCACTTATTATGTAAACTCAATCAAGTAGAATAATCTTAATGAAAGGGATTTGAAAAGGATAAAACACTATATGATGTTACAGAAAATCTATACCAACAGAGTCCATAAACAACAAATTCTGGAGTTCTCATCAAGAAAAAGAGACCTCTGAATCCTGTAATATAGATCAATAATAAAGACTTAATAGGCAAAGAAAAAAATATTCCCATATAAAACACTGCAGACAACTATCTACATCTTTACCCAAAGCAAGAAAATATTGCAAACAGTAATAATTTAATGTTGCTGCTAACAATAACTAGTAATAACAGTAATAAGATTAGCTAAATAGAGCTTTATAGTTACAAAACACTTCATATATAACTCTTTAGAGGATAAAAAAAAAAGTCAGTGAGGGAAAACAAGTTCTTCTCAATGATATTTTCAGTACCATTGATCACCTCCAGTAACAAATTCTTCTAGCCACCACTAACTTTTCTTTTTAGAACACTGTCTTATGGTGCTCTCCAAGAGAAGTCTTTATGGTTTAAAGGAGGCACTCTATAGCCCATATACAAGATGTCAGTGAGTAAAGTTCATCCCCTAAAAGGGCTTTCCTTATTCACAAAAAAAGTATTTTACAGGAGTAATGAATATCATTAATACTTAGAAATTAAGAATCAGCTTTATTCTATCACTCATCTCCAAAATCAGAAATGACCTATAGGAATTGGTACAAAACTTGTAACTCTATTGTCCTTTTTCTATATATTGGGTTGACAAGAAAGTAATTTTGGTTTTGTAGTGTGAAATAAAACATTTTTTTAAACAAAGAATAAACTTTAATCAATTATATATTTTCCATTTTGTTCAATGACCTTTTGCCATCTTTCTTGAAACTTCATGATTCTGTGCTCATAGAAATTTTGGTCCTTATCAGCAAAAAACTGAACCAAGTGTGATTTAAGATCATCATTTGTGAAAGTTTTACCATTCAATGAGTTTTGCAAACTTCAAAATAAATGGTAATCAGATGGTGCCATCACTTCCCAACCAAGCTCCAATAATTTCCCATGAGTTACTAAAGATGTGTGAGGCTTTGCATTATCATGGTGGAACATAATTCCTTGGTAATTTGCCAATTCTGGCCTTTTTCTTTAATTGCTTCATCTAGTTTCATTAGGACAGTAAACGTCTGAATTGATCATCTGGTTTCTTGGAAGCAGCTCAAAATACAAAACACCTGCCTGATCGGGCGGTGGTGCAATGGATAGAGCGTCGGACTGGGATGCGGAAGACCCAGGTTCGAGACCCCGAGGTCACCAGCTTGAACCCAAGGTCTCTGGCTTGAGCAAGGGGTTACTCGGTCTGCTGAAGGCCCGTGGTCAAGGCATGTATGAGAAAGCAATCAATGAACAACTAAGGTGTTGCAATGCGCAATGAAAAACTAATGACTAATGCTTCTCATCTCTCTGTTCCTATCTGTCCCTGTCTATCCCTCTCTCTGACTCTCTCTCTCTCTCTCTGTAAAAACAAACAAACAAAAATATACAACACCTTTGTAGTCCCACCAAATTGACAGCATGACCTTTTTTTGATGCAATTCAGCTTCAGATATGGTTTGTGCTGGTTCATCACACTTGGACCATGAACATTTTCAAATGATGTTACTGTAGATGACCCACTTTTCATCACCAGTGATGATTCTTTTCAAAAAAGGGTCAGTTTCATTGCGCTTGAGATGCATATTGCAAATATTGATACGCTGTGTTAAGTGAATCTCTTTCAGTTCATGCAGAACCCAAATATCGAGCTTCTTAGCGAGTCCAAGACATTTTAAGTAATTTTCAATTGTTGTGTGCAATACATTTAACCTCTCTGCAATCTCTCAAATGATTCTCTTCAATTATGGCTTTAATTTGGTCATCAACTTCAGTAGGTCGACCAGAATACTGGTCATCTTTGAGTGAAAAATCTCCAGAACAGAATTTTTTAAACCAATTCTGACACGTGCATTCTGTTATACAATTGACACTGTAATTTCACATATCTTTTTGTGAGCCTCAGCAGCTTTCTTTCCTTCACGAAAATAAAAAGTAAAATATGCCGAAAATGTTCATTTCTGCACTCCATGTTAAAATTGACCCTAAACTAACATTACAAATAAAATTACAGACAACTTGCTTCTAAAGTAAAACCCAAATGTGACTGATATCAATGATATCAAATGTCAAAAGGAAAAAACACTGACAGAAGTCCTTCAAAACAATTACAATGCTATGTGTGACAATCGAAAATACTTTCTTGCCAACCCAATATGTTCTATTTTTTAGTTTCTCTTATTTCTTTTTTCCATCGACTTGGTCTTCTTTAAAAGACTGTGGGCATAGCTCTCTCTTCAAAAAATAGTGGCATTCTTGCCCTGGCCGGGTAGCTCAGTTGGTTAAAGCACTGTCCCAATATGCCCAAGTTCTGGGCTGGATCCCCAGTCAGGGCACATACAAGAAACAACCAATGAATGCATAAATAGGTGAAACAAGAAATCAATGTTTCTCTTTCTCTAAAATCAATCAATAAATAAAAATAAAAAAAGAAATGGTGGCATTCTCTTCCCCACTTTCTTCTTTGCTACCTACTTAGATTCTAAGTGTTACATGCATGACTACTCTTGTTTATATACCACATGACAGTGACTTCCAACTCTTCTGGTAAAAGACATTTAACACAAAACTATTTACAAGATAACAATAACATTTGATATGTGTCTTAACAAAGAGACTAAAATGATTCTATAAATTTAGCAGTACAAATTTCTATTTTGATAATCTTGATAGCCTTTACACACTTTTAAACAATAGTAATATGAGTGTACAATATAGATCATTTATTCCCAGTATAGCTAAATGTTGAGTGATTTTGAAAATTTGAAAAAATCTCTAGTAATAACATGGAAGAACCACACAGATTTCTGTACCATAGTCTGAGAATCATTAAAATCAAGTTTTATGGTGATTCTCTAGACATGTCTCTATTTCTTAGTATAAATGAAATGATTCTGAGTTGCAAAGCAAAAATCTTAAGAAAGGAAAAACATGTACTCCCCCCATACTGTGCCAGAAATCACAATGGTATAATCTCCTAACAGCCAACAATAGCTTTACTAATAGTCAAACAAAGTTACCTCATCATGCAGACCATTAATGAATGGTAACACATATAAAAATATGGGTCAATGATTTTAAGTATCGGTCTTCTCAATCATGACAGTCACAGACATATTCACATATTGCCTATATAAGCTTCTACCAATGTAAAGTATGTACCATTAGAATGCACACACTTAACCATGTAATTATAAACTGACCACAATAATTCAAATAAAGTTAATTTGTTCTGTTAGATAGCTGTCCAGCCTGACCTGTGGTGGTGCAGTAGATAAAGCATCAACTTGGAATGCTGAGGTTGCTGGTTTGAAACCCCGGGCTTGCCCGGTCAAGGCACATACAAGAAGCAACTTCTACAAAGTGATACTTCCCGCTCCTACCACCCATTTCTGTCCCTCTCTCTCTCTAAAAAAATCAATAAATAAAATCTTTAAAAAAAATAATTTTTCCATGAACCACCAACTGAAGCATATAAATGTCAAATTATCTCTAATTTGAGACAAGCAGAATAAACCAAAATTGACTGTAAAGGGCATTACAGAGATTGATTTATTCTGTTTTGGCCCAATTTGAACTCCAAATTCTAATTAATTGGAATGGACCTAAATGACCAGCCAACTGAACAGTCCATCAGAACATTTAATAACATAATTATTGTCTAGAACATATACAAAGGGACTTTATACACACACACAAGTTGAATGAGAGAGAGAGAGAGAGAGACATGAACACATAAACACTTTTTTAGGCACCTTATTCAAATGTGCTTTGGATCCATTTTTCTCCAATTTCATATGGTTAGAACATTTTATTTTGCAAATTTTATAAAAGAAACAACATTATTTACAAAGTATTAGAAGAAACATCTCCTAAAATAGTCTTTAAAACTCTGTTTCAAATTAATTTGGTATTGCATTGCAGGTTTGAAAGCAATAAGTTTGACTTGTTTTCTGAAACATTTCTTCCTGTTCTCAGGGTTATTGGCTTGCAAGGACTAGTTTAGGACCACCCCTAACCTTAACCTTAACCTTAACACATACTGCAATCCTCAGCGGCCATGAGCCAGAAAACAGAGACATATTTGAATCTCAGTGCTAGCTTTCCCATGGTCTAACCACATCTGAACAGGTTGCAATTATTCAGATTCAGGCAACATATGTTCAATGTGATGATATCCCCAAAACATAAGTTTTAACAGAATCCTCTGTTTGGGTCAGTAAACAAATATTTATGGGCAATATACTGGATGACAAAGTTAGGTCACTCCTTCAAAGTATGTAGTTAGGTTCCAAAGTCAGCTAGCAAGGTAAAAAATTAACACGATGAAACTACTAGGTATCCCTTCTATCACCCATAAAGTACAGTCCACACAGTTGTGTACAATCACCTCCACTAAAGTTTGAGGACCTGTAAATCATATAAAAGGAGGGAAGAAAAGGAAAAATCATTATGTACATATTAGGACATTTCAACCTTTAAGATAATTTACCAAATTCTTAGCAAATAGACTATAAGGTCAAATACTCTAAAAGGTTCCTGATTGCCTACAGAGTTTAATACATTCTGTTTTAATATCAAGGAAATATAACCTTAATATAAGTTAATGGATTTTTTTGAAATTATGTTGAACAAGTAAGATGGGGTTGGAGAGGAACAGCAATTTTGGAGACCTCTGGGTGTGTTGGAGACACCCATAGTTTGGCAGAAATTTAAATACAAATGATGCAACCCCATCATATTCTATAGGCCTAATTACTGGATTTCAAAGAGATTCTAATTAACATAGTGTTGACATATAAGTGTGTTAATTTAAAGAATAAATATACTGGTATTTCACTGACTCGTTCAATACTTATGAGCATTTACTAGTGCCAGCTATAAAAAACCTCAGTTGCTGCTCTAAGGAGTTAAACAATGAGATGATCATTAAGTATCATGGAAAAATAATGTACAAAAAGTATAGTAGGGCCCTGGCTGGCTGGCTCAATGGTAGAGCATCAGCCCGGCGTGCAGGAGTCCCAGGTTTGATTCCCGGCCAGGGCACACAGGAGAAGTGCCCATCTGCTTCTCTACTCCTCCCCCTGTCCTTCCTCTCTGTCTCTCTCTTCCCCTCCCGCAGCCAAGGCTCCACTGGAGCAAAGTTGGCCCGGGCACTGAGAATGGCTCTGTGGCCTCTGCCTCAGGCACTAGAATGGCTCTGGTCTCAACAGAGCAATGCCCTAGATGGGCAGAGCATTGCCCCCTGGTGGGCATGCCGGGTGGATCCTGGTCGGGCGCATGCAGGAGTCTGTCTGACTACCTACCCGTTTCCAACTTCAGAAAAATACAAAAAGAAAAAAGAAAAAAAAAGTATAGTGGGACCCTGGCCGGTTGGCTCAGTGAATAGAGCATTGGCCCAGCATGCAGACGTCTCGGGCCCTATCCCCAGTCAAGGCACACAGGAGAAGTGACCATCTGCTTCTCTTCCCCTTCCTCTCCTTCTTCTCTCCCACTTCCCACTCACAGCCAGTGGCTCAATTGTTTTGAGTGTCGACCCTGAGTGCTGAGGCTAGCTCGGTTGATTCTACCACTGACCCCAGATGGGAGTTACTGTGTGGATCCCAGTAGGGTCACCTGTGGGAGTCTATCTCCCTTCCTCTCACTTAAAAAAAAAGAGTAAAGTGGAACAAAAAGAATGAAATGTCTACATCTGTCCGAGTATGCAGGAAAGGCTTCAAAAAGGAATAGTGCTGGGAGGAAGGAGGTATGGAGAAGACAGCTTAGGCAGAAGGAAGCTCATGTAAAAGTAAAGAAGTATAGAGAATATAATATGTTTAACTGCTCCCCATGGACTGGAAATGGTAAATTGTTTCATAATATTTCACTCATAAGAAAAAGAAATTACTGGGATTAGGGTGAGCTTTTACAGAAACTAATAGGACATAAACAATACTCTGTATTTACCAATGATTATGCAACTGTTTCTTAATATACTTACTATAAAAATGGAATTAACTGTAGATAAGTACAGCAATTTCATGAGAAAAAAAGGGTTTACTTGAATTTTCTGTTTTAACTTTTAAGATTCTCAAATGTAAATACTTTTGACTGCCTTGGAAATGAGGTGACATTACGGCCTAATGCTTAAATGTCAAGGTTTCAGAGTCCTGAAAAGTAGATTCATGTCTGGGCTCTGACATAGCTTAGCTATGTGATCTTGAGAAAGTTGCATAAACTTCCAAGGCTAATTTCCTCATCTAAACACTAAAAATAATACCAGTTACGTCACAGTGCTGTTTGTGAGAATTAAAGCAATAGTGCAGGCAAAGCTTTCAATCACAGCACTTGCAACATATTGTAGTAGGCAGTCAATGAACGATAGCAGCTACTAATTACTACTATGCTTTACACTGGCAATGGAAATCATACCCCAAACTAATGCTGCTATTACAATTTCTATTCTAGACAAAACAAACAAAAAAGAAAGAAAAACCTATAAAATCTTTTGGTAAATTTAACCTTGATTCTACTGAAACTTTCAGTGTTACTTGGGATACACAGCCTTTAGTAAGTGTTGAGATTGACTGAAAGTGGTATAAATTTAAAATTGTTTTACATGTGACACCTTAAGTAAAATAAATCTAAAAAAACTTTAAACTACATTTAGTGCTCTTTGGCATTTCCTATATTATTACATGGGAGAGTTAAGGTAGAATGAAGACCACTCAAAGACCCGGGCTAGCCCAGTTTTGCTCTTATTTAACTGTGACACCTTGTAAGAATCATCTATTCATCGTGGGTCTTCATTTCTGCACTGCTGAATAATTGTTTGGGATATAAAAGTGTTCTCTTTTAAAAGTTTGTGCTCCGGGGAGAGGTGGGAATAGAGAATTACTGTTTAATAAGCATAGAGTTTCAGTTTAGGATAATGAGAAAATTCTGGAAATGGGTAGTGGTGGTAGTTGTACAACAATGTTTCTGTCATTAATGCCAAATAATACACTTAAAATGGTTAAAATAGTCAATTTTATGCTATGTATATTTTACCCAATGAAAAATACTTTTCAATTTTAAGTCTGTGTTCTGTATCTCTTTAAGCCATTCATTCACCCCTTCATTCAAATATGTATTTATGAAGTGCTTATTACTTAGCAAGCACTGTGACAGGGATATAAAGAACAAGACTTAGAGCTGCGCAGGAAAGACAGACACTACCCAGATAAGTGCTATCAGATGCTTTATACAGGATACTGGAATAGGATTTATAAAAGCAGGAGTCCACTATGTCTGAGAACGTCAGAAAAATACTGCAGGGAAATCTCAGTAAGCTGAGCCTTAATAGAACAGCATGTATTTGCATGCAGATGATACCATGAAAGGCACTATCCCTTCTCCCACAGTTACCTTTACCTTCTTGACTAGAGAAGGACAATTTTCTGACGGGAACACTGAAAGTACCTCTTAAATAACCCAAGATTGTTAAAAGTTCAAATTCATAATCCCCTTCTTCATTATAAAGAGGGTTGGGTGAGGAGAGAAAGAAAGAAACTACTACACACCTTCAAGCAAACCAAACCAACAGCTCAAATACAGTAAAAGCTAAACTTGCTTGTATTTTCATTGCTAACTTAGGTAGATATTAAAGGGAAAAAAGCACATCATCAAAAAGGCCCAGTGTTGTTTATTTAAAATGTACAAGGGCAGCATAATGGGTCTTATTTTAGTACTAAAGCAAGGTATTATTTGAGCTGTTTGTTCAGAGAAACTGAATGGCTCATTTAGAGCACTATTAAATAAGTGATTGTGTCAAGGCAGCAAAAGGTGCCCTGGAAGAGTTCAGTCTCTTCAAATGAGAGAGCAATTTACTTTTAGGGAGCACCTTTGCCTCCCTGGGAATTGGGACTATAAACAAACTTATGTTTCTGTTATCTTGTTTTTAATTTTATCAAAAGCTGTTTAAAACAAACTGATCCTCTAGAGCAGTGTTTCCCGACGTGGGGCCCACGCCCCGCAGGGGGGCAATTCGATAGTTAAGGGGGGCAATTTGAAAATGGACTCCACACGACTTTAACTCTTTCGCCCCGGGCCATTTAAATGCAATGCTAGATATCAGTGCCAAATTTAACAAAAAATGCAATTCTTAAATAATTGCAGTAAATAATTATTAAGTATAATTTCGTTTGACGAGACCAAAATATCAACTGGGTGATTGGCATCATCAAGTAAACTTCGTCCTGGGTTCACCGCGGAGCATGCCATCTGCCGCGGGGAACCCCGGACGTTTTAAAAACTCACTAAACAACGCAGTTATTCTCACCTAATTGGCCCATCGCAACCTCTGTAGTGTTTCACATCATTCAGTTGGTGTTAATTTGAAATAAGTGTCAGTCAAAACTGTTGTAAAAGCTCGTTGATTTAATAAATATACATATATATATTGCATAGATATAATTGGTAAGTATTTGATTTTATTTTTATCAATATTAAACTCTTTATTAAGTACTTCTTGCATCGGGGCTAGAAAGCAATAATATTTTATAAATATTATTGGGGCTATAATAGTGCATGCATGACAATTTTAATTTTAGAAGCATAACTTTCCAGAAAATTTTGTCAAGTGGAAAAAATATAGATACCTTTTGATTTGCGGTGGTAGTGTAGTAAATGTGTTATATACATTTAAATAAATATGAATTTTTAGTATACGTTTACTCTATGTCACATTGAATATATTTTAACATATATTTTAATATTAGTTTTTAATTGATCTTATTTTTATTATAGCCCATAGTAAAATGAGTGGTGCAAGCAAGACAAAAACTCGTCAATATTCAGAGGAATATTTAAAATTTGGGTTCATACCCGCTGTTCACGATGAGCAAATTCCTTTTTGTCTTTTATGCCAGCAATGCTTGACCAATGAATCAATGAAATGAGGTCGTCTTGAGGCGCATTTGAAGGCGAAACATAGTGCTCATATTAATTCAGATTTGAGTTACTTTAAAACTTTAAAGAAAAATTTTGAAAAAAGAACATTAAAGTCTCTATTTACTGCTCATACTTCAACTAATAATCGTGTTCTTGAGGCTAGTTATCAAATTTCTTTATTCATCGCTAAAACTGGAGAAAATCACACTATAGGAGAGAATTTAATAAAACCGTCAATATTAGCATTTCTTAAAACGGTTCTTGAAAAAGATGACAAAGATGTAAAAGCTATGCCACTCAGTACCAATTCTGTTAGCAGAAGAATAGATGAAATGAGTGAGGATATTGAAAAACAACTTATTGAAAAGCTGAAAACAAGAAAATTCTCCTTGTAAATGGATGAATCAATTTTGAGAGACAGTGAGGCAGTATTGATAACTTACGTAAGATATATTGATAAAGGACATTTTCTGAAGAAATGTTGTTCTGTAAAAGATTAGAAAGTACCACTACCTCCAAAGATATATATAATAAGCTAAAAAACTACTTAGATGTCAATGATATACCAATGAAAAAGATAACATCTTGTGTTGCAGATGGTGCTCCCAATATGATGGGCAAGAAAAATGGCTGCTTAAAATTGATGAAAGATGCGAATCCAGAAATGATTCTTGTGCATTGTGTTATTCATAGGGAAAACTTGTAGCTAAAAACATCTCGCCTGTTATGAATGAAGTATTACATACAGTAATAAAGTGTGTTAATGCTATTTAAGCTAGTGCCAAATGTGAGCGTCTTTTCAAGCTATTTTGTGAAGAACAAAATGAAGACCATGTGAGACTTTTACTTCATACTGAAGTAAGATGGCTATCTAAAGGAAACTGTTTGAAAAGATTTATGGAACTGTTTGATACTCTTAGTGATTTTTTAAGCGACAAACCTGAAATGAAGTATCTGTTAACAATAGATGGTAAAGCATTTGTGAGTTATTTAGCCAATATCTTTGAAAAACTAAATATATTAAATAAGCAACTTCAAGGGACAAATAAAACTCTTGTCGATGCAAAAGCAAAAGATATTTGTTTTCATTAAGGATATTGAGTTATGTCAGAAACATATTAACAACAAAAACTTTAAACAGTTTCATTGGCTCCAAAAATGTGAAGTAACTGATACTGCTTTACTTGTTATTGTCAATCATTTGAATATTCTATTGGCTGATTTAAAAGAAAGATTTTCTGATTTAAAACAAATTGATTTCCCAACATGGATGATGCAGCCAATGTTAGTGGATTTGTCTAATAAATCAAATATGCAGTATCAAGAAGAACTCGCAGAATTGCAAAATGATGAGTCAGTTAAAGTTTTATTTAATATAAAAGGAGCGATGGCATGGCTTTGTGAGGAAACAGAAATCAAATACCCAAATTCAACCAAATGTGCAAGAAAACTATTGCTACCGTTTCCATCTTCATTTTTAGCTGAATGTGGATTTAGTGCCGTAAATGATTTACTGGTAAAAAAAAGAAATCGGCTGGATATAACACAACGTGGAGACTTGAGACTAAAGCTAACCAAATTGGAACCTAATATAAAATCTCTGTGCAGCAAGCAGCAAGCGCAAGGATCACACTAAATTAAAATAATAAATTAATATAGAAAAATCTGTATTAAAATTACTTGGAATTTAAATTTCTGTTTTTTATTATATGTTTTGAAATTTTACTTACTGCGTTTTGTTAACAATTTCATAGTGATTTCTTCCTAGAACCTATCATTTCTGTTTATTAAGTGAACAAATCAATTTTTTAATGTTAAAAATTATGTATGTTACATAGGGGGGGACATAAAAATTTTAGAAAGGTTAAGGTGGGGCATGGCACAAAAAAGGTTGGGAAACACTGCTCTAGAGCCTTTGGAATCCTAACTGTACTAAGAACAAAGAAAGAGACCAGTAACATTTCAGTATTATGAAGTGAAATGAAATGAAATGAAATGATGAAAGAAAGAAGGAAAGGAGGGAGGGAGGGAGGGAGGGAGGGAGGGAGGGAGGGAGGGAGGGAGGGAGGAAGGAGCGGGGAGGAAAACTTTCCTTCCAAAATGGAAAACATTTCCATGATGTTAGTCAATAAAATACTCCCAATAAAAAACAGAAGGCTTAAGATCTAGAAAAGTTAGATGTGACCATAACCAACATTTATCAATGTCCATTTGTAGCTCTATGACAAGAGAGAATCCTTTAAGTAAATAAGCCTACAGTAAGAAAAAATAGTGATTCACAAATACTGAAAAAGGCTGAGGACTTACATTGAGAATTACATAGAGTATAATTCCTACTTTCTGTTATACAACTTGGCTCAGATCAAGATTGTGTGGGGTCACAATATAAACGTGATTAAAGATGACCATGCCACATATACCATCCAAAGCTCAGAAAGGAAAAGGACGTGCCCAAGGTCACCCAGCAATCTAGAACCAGCCTGCTTTCTAGTCCCAGTTCCGAGTTCTCTCCTTACTCAACATATTTGCTATTGGTACTTTTCTGAGTAGTTGTTAGCCCATGTAGCGTAGATCAGGTTTGGTTTTTAAGAAAGAAAACAGAAGAGGTAAAAAGTTACAAACATAAACAGCACGAGGCAATGACAATAACAGGGGATGAAGATTCAGGGAGCCCAAGTACACAAGCCAGTTCTGCCACCAGAAACCAGGGACAATGAATAAGTCATTTACTTGCTTGTAGCCTTAATTTATTTGGGTACTCTTAAAATATTAAGCATGTATGTATGGATTTAAGTAGAAACATTGTTTCAAATAAGAGCTTCTCTGGAAGCTCAGTATACATAGAGAAAAAATAGTTTCTCTGATTAATAACAAAATGGGAGCATAGAACCTTGCCCCAAAAACCCTACTGTCTCCTGGGGGGGGGGGGGAGAGAGAAGGTGTGCCCCAAAGTATCCTCACAAAACCCCTAAGTCACTCGAAGTACTATCCTAAAACTATAAGAATAGATTAGTAGAGGCCCCGCCCCACTAATCTTAAATTTTATGGACCAAAAAATTTCAAAAAAGATTTAAAAGGATAGAGCTTTTACTTTATCAAGTCATGATTATTTTTAAAATCATTATTAAAAGGACATTCCAGAGCCAAAAAAAATAGAAGGTTCTATCACAAAATGAATAAATTTAGCTTTGCTTTATGAAACTACTGGTAAGCCAGAAGTTATAGACTGGGACATTAGGAAACTACTCCAGACCATCTCTCTCAGGCCTATTCATGTTCTAAAACTATACAATTTCTATTTCTTTGTATCTCCTATCCTTAGGTAGACCACCTTAGGTAACCCAAACACTATTTTCTAAAACTACTATTGTCAGTAGTACCCCAGGATCACTAAAATAAAAATGCAGTAGAAACCAAACAGAAAAAAAAAAGTTAAAATGTACAACTATAAAACGTCAACCTTAAATGTATGACATAATCTTAGTTATTTTAATATCATTTTCCCACACCTACAAAATCAGAATCATAAGGATCATCTGTAATATATTCAAAGCAATGCTTAATTTTCTAGTGTTTAAGTGTCTCTAAGCACTTAGACATACTTTCCTTCATGCTCAGTGTTGTTTTATCTCATATTTTTAAAAAATAAGTTCTACTTTCTTTTCAAAAGTAACAGCATTGAGATATTTCTGGGGATCTATTTCCTCAAGTTTCAAGCACTGTTGTTCCTTTCTTTACATTTCTGCAAAATCCTTCCAGCCACCAGAGGCTGGTACAAGCACTTACGACCATCAAAAAAGTAACAGGAGGAAATCTAGCTGGATAATGAGATAAAGTTATATTTCCAGGATTACATAACCTCCCTAAAACCAAAAAGCAATGCGGTCTATTGATCACTGCTACACCTATTTTTTCATATCTCACTTTAAAATTTCTAAGTTATAGGAACATACAAAACATCTTGTCAGCTAAAGTAAAAGTCTACTGTGTAGTTCAAATACTTCTCTGCTACAGTTTTGATACCCAAAAGACATCTATCTCCCAAACCACTGAACACTGGATATCCAGAAAACCCAAAGTTTAAAATTCGTATTTCTCTCCTACTCCTGACACTGCATATTATATATTCTTGGCAGATCTTAGATCTACTTAACAAAAATTGTATCTAACTCCTGAGAGGTTCATTACAACTTCATTTTGCTGTGTTTAGACTTTAAAGCAATTTTCTTAGGAATATTTTCTATGTCAGGGAAAAGATAACCACCAACCATCATTTATAAAATTGAAAACTCATCATCTCTTTTCTTGGAAATAAATATAACTCCACTAATTTTTATCCAAATACTTTTTCCAATTAAAAAATATATATTGTGTCCTTTTTATAAACATATTTGCTGACAGAAGCACAAAACAGGGCACAAAGACAGCTGTGTGAGTCCCTTTCTCCCACTTTCATTTGTATACACTGATTTCTAAAAATAGCTATAAATGGGTAGGACTACACTTCCTGGTATAAAAAGTCTATAAATACCACTTTCTTTCACCACTAAAGCACCATTTGGAAATCTTACATGTTCAATGACTGAAGGATATTTTAGATTGAAGCTGACCAAAGGGCCTCAGAAGGCAAAGCCTCACATCACACATGATTATGTTTGTGGGGTTTTTGGGTTTGGTTTTTTTTTTTTTTTTTTGGTATTTTTCTGAAGCTGGAAACGGGGAGAGACAGACAGTCAGACAAACTCCCGCATGCGCCCGACCGGGATCCACCCGGCACGCCCACCAGGGGGCAACGCTCTGCCCACCAGGGGGTGATGCTCTGCCCCTCCAGGGCGTCACTCTGTTGCGACCAGAGCCACTCTAGCGTCTGGGGCAGAGGCCAAGGAGCCATCCCCAGTGCCCGGGCCATCTTTGCTCCAATGGAGCCTCGGCTGCGGGAGGGGTAGAAAGAGACAGAGAGGAAGGAGAGGGGGAGGGGTGGAGAAGCAGATGGGCGCTTCTCCTGTGTGCCCTGGCTGGAAGTCGAACCCGGGACTTCTGCAAGCCAGGCCGATGCTCTACCACTGAGCCAACCAGCCAGGGCCATGATTATGTTTTAATATATATATATATTAAAGAGAGGACAAAGTATACTCTAAAACTATCACATCCATCATTTAAAGCACACACACACACAACAACAGGAAACCTTATCATTGACATCATTTATTTCTTCTTCAATACCACAGAACTTCTACAGGGTCTCTCCAAATAATAATTTCTGGGTCTATTTCTAAACAGGCACCTGAAAAACCATGGGGATCTTTATCCCCTGTCACTTTCACTTGAAAAGAAGCTTGGTGTAAAAAGGCTGATTCTAAGCTAATTCCTAGGGCTCTGTCAGTCAGCCTGAAGCTGCCACTGCTGCCGTCCTTGGTGTCTCAAGGAACGTTTGAGTCCCGGCCACAACCCATCCACTCATCCCTCTGCTAATAGCACTCTTACAAGAGGCTGCTGTCCTTGAGCACTCAGACAGGTTGTGAGATGGAGGCAGCTCAACTATTCTGAGAGATAGTAACATACAGCCTTTGTCTATGGGCGGCTTCTGCTGAGCAGCAAAGCCATGCCACCAAGACAGCCTCTTCTATTTGTTCCCAGTACAATCCTTGGTGGGTATACAGAAATGAGACATCCTCATGACAGTCAAGTCCTCCTTCCTTAAATGTTAGAAAACAAACACATCCAGCAAGTATAAGGGTGGGGGTTTGGCTGGGAGTTCACAGAGATCTGCCGCAGGGAAAGAGCAAACACTGCTGGCCATCACAGTTCTCATCTGGGTAGTCCCAGCAGGCACAGTACACAGTACCAAAAGCAAATGCACACACTGATGTGTGAGGAAATAAAAGAGGCACAGCAGACTCAAGGGTGAGAGCAACTTCTTATGGCTTAAACACTATGAAAGATAAGGCATACAGTACCAACAAATCTTAAAAAATCAAAACATATTTAGTAATACACACACAATGGAAATACAGTAACAGGGTTTTCTTTTGGCCTCAGAGTATAACTTTCATTTTATAACTTTATATGCAAAAATGAGAGCTTCTTAGTGAAATATAGGTGTTTTTGTGTGTGCATGCAATATTCATTCATAAATATCAAATGCTTTCATTAGATTTAAGGTTTCCTTCTTAAATTTAGATTTTCCCCACTACAGCCCTAAGATCTCCTGTCCACGCCACAACAGTTCATGTGTGCACTGTAAAACCACATGCAGAATCCACACTTGATTTAGTAGTCAGGCTGTACACACTATAGCTTCGCTTTCAGGCACCTTTGAAGACACAGTTAAATTAAATACTGAACATAAGCAGTCTTTTCATCTTACACTGTAGAGTGATTACTTTCCACTCCAAAACTATAACGTGACTTATCTCTGACTTGTTCCCTGTGTGCTATGGCTCATGCAAGGGAGTCAGATCTCTGCTAACCACCCAAGAGAAACCATGGCTAGTCAGGCACGGCACAAAGAGGTACAACACGAGAAATGACCTACGTTCCTGGGCCCTGGTTCTAGAAAATCATTTCTCCAAAATGTCCTCAGAATGTAGAAGCTGAACATTTCTTGGTATCAAACACACCAGATAAAAATTATTGCTGCACATGGGTGGTGTTTACTGTTGTACATATATATTGAGGGGAACTGTACATATATACTTGCTAAAACTTGTTTACATACAGTGAAGGTGGGCGATACAGACAGCTTTTCCTCTAGATTCTAGTAGTCGAGCTGAAGCAACCAATAATTCAGTTATCTATTATCAGGTTGGGCTCACGTAGGCCTTCTACCAAGTCTAAAGATGATATAGCTTAAAACCCTATCAGGTCTGGCCCACACTAACCATCTCCTATATTTAATACGCACAATGTATAATGAAAAAAGGTTGTGGAGTAGCAGGGCAAAGGCCAATAAACAACCTTAAGCACTTTTCATCCTGTATCACAGAGGAAAACAAATTAATGTAAAAAAGTAAATGACATGCACACACAGACTTAAATCCAATTAGAATGTCATGATAGATAAATAAATATAAAAAGGAGATGGAAAAGAAGAGAATTTAAATCCATTCAGTTATAAACACTTCCTTATTAAAATATAAACCCTAAACTTATGGATATTGGTTGTAGAGAACACTCTATGAATTAACCCCAATGGCAAGGCAAGTAAAAGCAAAAATAAATGAATAGGATGATATACACTAAGAAGCTTCTGCACAGCAAAAGAAACTGAAAACCAAACAAAAAGCAGTGAACCAAATGGGAGATATTTACAAACAGCTCTGATCAAGGGTTACTATCCAAAATACATAAAGAACTCACAAAGCTCAGCAACAAACTAGCAAAATATCCAATTAAAAAATGAGAAGAGGACCTGAACAGACACATCTCCCAATAAAACATACAAATGGCCAACAGATATATGAAAACATGCTCATCTTCACTAGCTATTAGAGAAATGCAAATCAAAACTATCATATAATGAGATACCACCTCACACCTGTTGGATTGGCTGTTATCAACAAGACAGGTGATAACAAGTGTTGGAGAGGTTGTGGAGAAAAAGGAACCCTCATCCACTGTTGGTGGGAATGTAAACTGGTGCAGCCATTATAGAAGACAGTATGGCAATTCCTCAAAAAAATTAAGAACAGAGCTAGCACATGACCCAGCAATCCTTCTACTGAGTATCTAAAACTCGACAACGTTGGTACAAAATAACACATGCACCCCATGTTCATAGCAGCATTATTCATAGTAGCCAAGATATGGAAGCAATCAAAGTGTCCCTGGACAGAGGACTGGATAAAGTATATGTGGTACATATATACAATGGAATACTACTCAGCCATAAGAAATGATGACATATCACCATTTGCAACAATATGGATGGACCTTGAGAATATTATGCTAAGCAAAATAAGTAAATCAGAAAAAGCTAAGAACTATATGATTTCATACTTAGGTGGGATAGAAAACTGAGACTCACAGACATAGACAAAAGTGAGGTGGTTACCAGAGGAAGAGGTGTTGGGGGTAGGGTAGTAAAGGGGGCCAAATATACTGCTCACAAAATTTAGGGGATATTTCAAAGTGAATATGAAGCAATAAAAAAGAAGCATTTGTCTATTTTTATTAAACAAGAACATCAGAAAAGCAAACAACTCAGAGAAAGTTGTTTGATTATGCAAACGATATGCAAACCAACTTTTATTTGATTGGTGAAGATGCACTATACAAAAGGCTGAAAGTACTGAAGTATCTGCACATTCCCTGACCCCCTAATTTTTGTGAGCAGTGTATACAGTGATGCATAGTGGTTTAACTTTGGGTGATGGGCACACAATGCAATGAATATTTCACATACTATGGAAATGTACACCTGAAACCTAGTTGTTCCTGTGGACTAATGTCACCGCATTAAATGTAATTTCTAAATAATAAATAAATAAATATATATTTATATAAACCCTTACCGTTGCTTGTCTCTTACTGGCCTCTCTTCTGGCTTCCCTTTCTTTCAGTCTTTTTTCCTACAAGAAGAGGGGGAAAATTAGCACCATACAAACTTCCGTCCATTAGGTATAAAACAGACTACAGAAGCATAATAGCTTTTTTTAAGCCAAATGTTATGACATTTATTTTTCATTCATTACTGAATAAATATTTGTAAGATTGGCGTACATATTTGTAATCATTAAGTATGTGTCAGACAGATCTGGAATCAAATCTCATTTCTACCACTACTAGCTGTGCAATTCTAAGCAAGCTATCATTATTCTGTCTCATTTTCTCACCTAAACATGGAGATAATAGGAATGCATATTCCATAAAAGCATTATATAAAATAACATGCAAAAGTATTTAGCAAAATTAGGAATATATGTAAGTATACTATCAATGCTGGCTATTAAAATTTAAAAAAATGCAATATTTACTAGTTCCCTTTTCCTCTATCTAAACATAGAATTTATAAGAATATGAAATCTTGAACTTTCAGGTTCTCAGAAAAGTGGCAATATTTTCTCCAACAAAAAAACAATAAAAGATCATTCTTATAAAGCATATTATTTTATTAAATTGCTTTGTAATTCCCCCATTAGTTTTCCAATGATCATAAAATAGAAAATACAACAATACATTTTTAAAATAAGTAAAAAAATATGTACAATAGTAAAATCTAAAACAAACTGACCCAGCTAAACCTCTTTTCCTCTTTATGAATAAAGTCTTAGCATAATAAAAAGGCTATTCTCAATCCATAGTTCATAGCTAACAATTTGTGGGGTTTTTTAAATTTTCTTTTAATGAAGTAATATGAAACTGGCAACCATGATTCACCATTACATTAAACATCCATTAACATGAGAATTAACAAGTTTTCTAAATTTGGGTAGTCTATCATTACCATTATGCTTTATATATACATAGCTTTCTCCAGATTCAAAAGCCAATTCTAATACACACTCTGAACAGACCTGAGGTTGCTCTGTGCTTATGGCATTGAGAAGGACAGGCAATTGCTACTAACTACCTTATCTAGGTTTAGACTCCCTTATAACAAAGTCAGAACATAAATGTTGAAAGTCGCAAAGAAGAGGAGAGTTCACAGACTTGAGACTCACTTTCTATAGTTTCAGACTACACAGTATAAAAGCTAAATTCTAAGTGAAACTAACAAATATTAAATTCAAATGGCAACTGTGAATGTGTCACACCCTAATGCCTAATGTTAATTTATGACTTTTTGTGCTTATTATTCTTTCTCTACCCCAGTTCTGAGGAAAATCAGTGTCACTTTGACTTTCTAATAAAACATACAACTGGCCCTGGCTGGTTAGCTCAGTAGCAGAGCATCGGCCTGGCATGTGGAAGTCCCAGGTTCAATTCCCGGTCCGGGCACACAGAAGAAGTGACCATCTGCTTTTCCACCCTTTCCCCTTTTCTCTCTCTCTTCTCCTGCTGCAGCCATAGCTCGAATAGTTCAAGCAAAGCTGGCCCCACACACTGAGGATGGCTCTACTGCCTCCCCTCAGGTGCTAAAGTAGTTCGGATGCCGCACAACAGAGCAGTGGCCCCAGACAGGCAAAGCACCCTGGTGGGGGGCTTGCTAGGTGGATCCTGACTGGAGCAAATGTGAGAGTTTGTCTCTGCCTCCCCGCCTCTCACTTTAAAAAATTAAATGAATAAATAAAAATAAAACATACAACTAATAGGGCAGGTCAAGCTTTAAAAATGTACAATTATACAGTAGTATATTCTAAAGGTTACCTGAAAGTTCTAGGACCAAGGTCAGAGGAAAAGGAAAGATGAAGAAACAAAAACTCAGAACATGACTTATTCATTGTCAGTCAAACCTGAGTCTCTATATGCCAAGTCTAGTTCTTTTTCCAATACATTCTAATAAAAATCAAAACATTGGGGTTTGAAGCTTTAACAGATGTGACTTTAATAACTGGTTCTCTAAAGAAATGACAAGTCATTCTGCCTCTAAAGTAAAAGGATCTCAATGTTTCCTTGATTTGTGGGAGGAAAAAAGTAATGGATGGCAGTTTCCAAACATTTGTACCCAAATTTTTCATAAAAGATGGTACCAATTACTGATTTTCTATGGTCATTAGCACACTACAAAATAAATGAAAGTAGCAAAATATTAAAGCATTTAAAACGATTATAATTGTGCTTAATTTGAGAGAGAGCTCTAGTGTGTGGGTGCATGTATTTGTAATTTTATCTCTTCTCTCTTTCACACACACACACACAATTTAATTCTATCTTCTACAAAAAAAAAGTTTTCACATTTTGGAAGGTAAAATTAAGCAGAGGAGTATTTTATGTTAGTCCACAAAGATCACAGTGACTTTCAAGCATTGCGCTGCTTAAACATAAAAAACATCAAATAATTAGAAAGTAATAAAATTTTATTTTTGTAAGAATGTATATGCTCAGTAGCACATGCCTATTGTTACTTTCCAAATAACAGTAATAGCTCTGAATTAATAGACATCAGCAGTGTGCTAGGTAATTTACATATATTTTTAAATCTGCTAACAAAACTGTGCGGTATTGTTATTCCCATTTTATATATGAAAAAATTGAAGACCAAAATGAGTAAGTAGCTTGTCTTTGTCACACAGCCAGTAAGTGATGACCTGAGACTATGACTGTGTCTGTGGAGCCAATGTCTCCGACTACCTCAGTCCCAGCACAGGTGTAGGTCCAGCACCCTTCACTCCTCCATAGAAAAGTGTGTTTAGTTTTGTAGATGCTAGTGATTCTATCTTCCAACATGTTTTAGATAAATGTTGCATTTCCTTTTACTGTCAATAATGGTATACTATCATATTGGTCTTTTCATCCTGATAGCATTGTTTTTTCTGCTAGCATTTTGTGGATATTAACTTTTTCCTGTCTTAACAGATAACTAACTATGTTGAACACTCAACAAATTTTTGCTGCAATTATTCAGTGGCTGGCCTTCTCCACAAACATTAGACTATTCAAAAATGGCACTTCAAAGTTCCAAAGAATAACCTCAATATGCTCGCATCAGGAAAAAAAAAGAAATTCTATCCAAGTAAACATAATCTCCATTCTGTAGCTTTCCATCCAGCCAATTTAATCACAGCACAAAAAATTACACTGACAATTTTCCAGTGCTATCGAACTCCAGTATTAATTATTACAGTCCATTATGGATACTTTAAACTTTAGATTACAATTGGCTATCAGAATTCACATATGCATTCAAATGGGACAATGCTTTTCTTTTAAGAGTTCTGCCATAAGACTCAGACAAATGAGAGATATCCAAAACCTTTAAAATATGAATTGAACATGACTTGGACATGAAACTGAATAGAAATAAGAATCAAACTTCAATATTGGGTAAAACAAAAGGAATATTAGAAAACTTCTCATTATTATTTTTAAAAGTTAACACTCTACCTGAACAGAGGAGAACAGGAAGTACAATTATGGTGATCCAAAATTTGGGAAATGGATTTAGGAAAGAAAGTACAATTTTTTTCCCTTTATTAAGTGAGGAAAGAATTTAAAAAATAAGTATCTGAATTATAGATGCTATAAATAACAAGACATAATGATAAAAGGTTGGAGTACAATGACTTGAGGGGAAAATATAATTGATTTTTATTAGACTCAGTAATTGAGGTTTCCCCCCACCTGCCTTAATTTTATGCGGTTCAAATACTTTAAATCCTTTAATACTCTATTTCATTTTGAGAATAGATTAGCACCAAAAGCTATTTATGTTAGGCCATACAAAAAGAAGGCACCATTTTATCTTTAATTCTGCCATGCTATAAATGATCAAGTATAAGAGCATAAAATTCAATAATAAAATAAAATTCACATAGGACAGGAGAACAAAAAAATCACATTTCAAGATACAAAATGTTCCCCTTATAGATGTTATTATACTTCTTGTGGCTTCTCACACACTATCGTCCTTTGTTCCAAAAAAGAAAGTGCCATGAAATATAAATTTAATCAGCAGTCAGGATTATGTATTTAAACAATTTTCATTCCTTAGCAATATTTCAAATTTATAGATTTGGAAATATAACTCATACTTCAGAAAGTGTTAGAACCATACTCTATTTGAATGAGTCTCAAGCAACTCTGTTAGTGCGGTAAGGAACTGGGTTTCCAGCTGACACACAGAGAAGGAGGGAACATCTATGGCAGGCATGGCCAACATAATGAGTTTACGCAGCCCGCGATTAAATTTTTAATATTCTCCACTACTTTAAAATCTCAGCTACTCAGAAGCGGAAGCGTCTTTGATTATTGGAAATAAGAGATATTTAAGAAGATAGTGATACGTGGAAAAGAATTCCGCATGTGACTAATCTAAGGTTAACTTCCAATAATTGGTTGAATGGATTTGCGATACTTCTTTATTTTTTAAAAAAAATTCCATTATAAAGATTTACAACTTTTGTACTCGTCTGTACTCGATATGAACTATTTGATGTTTAGCGGCGATGTGAAACCCACATTCTTTTAGGTGGAGTTTGCCAGTGCGCACCCAAGGTCAAACAATTTGTTATTTTTGTGGTCAAGTGTGCTGAATCAAGTGGCATTGTAGCACAGACAGTAGCTACAGTTGATAACTGAAAATATATCCAGGCTGTTTGTAAAACGAAATAATTGTTTTAATTGCGATATAACCCCTTCATTCTATTAATTAAATATTGTTTTGATTGATTGAGATATAGTTTGGATATTTATATGGTATGTAATTATATTTTTACTAAAATATATTTTTATTAAAATAATATTGTATATTAAATTCTTTTTCACTCACATTTATTCATAAACAAATTACATAATAAAATTTCATTTACTTAAATAAATCATTTTTGTATTTAACATTTTTTAATATTAATATTTCATCCAGCCCATGAAAAAAGTTTTCTTTCTAATCTGGCCTGGGGGCAAAAACTGTTGGCCATGCTTGATCTATGGTATCTTTATTTCAGTATTGCAGGAACCACTTTTTCAGAAAAAAAATTTAAATAGGCCCTGGCCAGTTGGCTCAATGATAGAGCGTTGGCCTGGCGTGTGGATGTCCAGGGTTCGATTCCCAGTCAGGGCACACAGGAGAAGTGCACATCTGCTTCTCCACCTTTGCCCCTCTCACTTCTCTCTCTCTCTCTCTCTCTTCTCCTCCCCTCCTGCAGCCATGGTTTGATTGGAGCAAGTTGGCCTTGGAGGCTGAGGATGGTTCCATGGCCTCCGCCTCAGGCACTAAAAAATGGTTCCAGTTGCAAAAGAGCAATGCCCCATATGGGCAGAGCATCACCCCTAATGGTCTTGCCAGGTGGATCCCGGTCAAGGCACATGTGGGAGTCTTTCTCTGCCTCTTCTCCTCTAAAAATAAAAAATAAATAAATAAAAATGTGGTCAACAAAAGTGAATAAAAGGATTACAAAGATTTTTGACCTGAAATATACCCCCACCCCTCCAAAAACAAAACCTTATAAATCTAAAACCCTCCCAGGAACTTGGAACACAACGAGGTTCTCTGACTTGTTATCTATTCAACATCATTTCATTTAAACAACATAAAAAGTTAGTTTTCAATATACAAATCTGTATCAACTACAACAAGGATATGAAGACAAGTACAAAAACTTACATGAAGACACTGATTCAGTAATCAATTCTTTCAAATATTTGCTAGGCTGCTAGGCACCAGGCCCCATGGCAAGCTCTAGGTATATATGAATAGGCAAAAATAACAGTCTTCGTAGTCTATGACTTAATCTTGTCAGACCCTTCGATTCCACTGGCACCAGAATCTACCCCTGCTCCTTAACCCCAGACTCCAGTGATTGACCATCAATATAATAACCACACCTCTCAAACACCATGTGGTATTTTAAAAAATTCCACAAAACAAAGAATTTAATAAAAATAGAGATAATAAAAACTCAAGGAATTGCTGCTACACAGTTGGTAAGATTTACGCAATTTTGAGTATTCATCTCATTTTAAAAGCTGGAATGAAGAAGGGCTCAAGTACTAAGATGCCAAACAGTATCACAAGATGCTAAAAGCTCATGAGAATAAGAACAGAAACCTCATAAGCAGGCATATCCAATAGGCAAAAGTAGTGCAGTAATAGGCTGGCTCCTTTTTTATAATAAACATAGTTGTGATGGTAAGTAGGAAGAACTGAAAGTAGGAGAGACAGGATTATAGAGAAAGAGGATCTCTTTTCCTCCCCTGTAATAAGCTTTATTCATAAAATCCATTTTAGAACAAGCATTAGATGTTTGGTCCTTTGCCCTCAAGATGACATTTCTGACATTCACAAAATTTTGTAAGACCATATGAAATGGGCACTCAATGCACTGTGCAGATGACCCTTTGTTGAGTTGCACACTTGAGACCTATATGGTTTTGTGAACCAGTGTCACCCCAATAAATTCAATAAAACAGATTCTGATACTAGTAACTTCATATAGAGTATCTATGCAATGAACATTCAGGGAAAGATGATATTAGTATGAGATCCTAAACTATAAACTATTAACCACAATTATTTTTATTCCTTGCTCTAGAAACATGAACAATTTTTATCACTTGTCATTTCTTCTTTAAAATCCTCCCCTCTTGTTACCATCCACCACTTTACTATTTGCTTCAGAGCGCTCCTTTGTGAGAGAATGCCTAATGGTTTGAGACAGGTAGCAACATTGCTAAATAGTTAAAGCCAAAGTCTGTCCAGTAAGAAAGACCTTGTAAGAGTCCCAAAGCTGCTATTTGTAAGCTGTGCGGTCTTGGACAAATTACTCGAACCGTCTAAGTCTTAACTTATCATCTGTAAAATGAGGTAGCTCATTTCAGAAATTAATTTTCTTAATTTAATACAATAATATATATAAAGCATGTAGTGCAGGGCCCAAATAACTAATGGCTACTAATGCTTGTTATACTTAATGTCCTTGTTATTAGTATCCCTAAGACGCCTAATTACCACTTCCCTCATTCTTGACTACCATATAAATTTATGTTTAAGATACCTGGATTGCTGGCCAACTGACTTCTGTGTCAACAAAACAGATTTTCTAAAGAGTCCCTTTAATTCTTTCCTAACCTACTATAATGTTCATGCTAGTAATAAATGGAACCCAGAACAATGATGTTTCATGTGTGCAAGCAGCCCAAAGCCACGTCTTTAGACATGGCCATGCTACCTAAAAACACAATACAAAAGGAATAGAGCCCTCAAAGTAAATGTCTAGGGATGAGAGAGAACTTTGTAATGAACTGCTTCTCTCAACTCTTAGCTGTTATAGTAGATATTATCACCCTAAATACAAATAATCTTTCAGAACTAAGAATGACGACAGACAACAGAGCAGATTTTCACTCCACTAAATCAAAATCCTTTCAGTAATGTGATCCATGACCCATCTTTCACAGCTCTGACTGAATTATTAAAAAATATATAATATGGGCCCTGGCTGGTTGACTTAATGGAGATCATCGGCCTGGCATGTGGAAGTCCTGGGTTCAATTCCCAGTCAGGGCACATAGGAGAAGCAACTATCTGCTTCTCCAACCCTCTCCCTTTCCTTTGTCTCTATCTCTTTCTTCCCCTCCAGCAGCTATGGCTTAGTTGGAGCAAGTTGGTCCCGGGCACTGAGGACTGTTCCATGGCCTAGCCTCAGGTGCTAAAATAGCTTGGTTGCTGAGCAACAGAGCAACAGCCCAGATGTGCAGAGCTTCCCCTGGTAGGAGACTTGCCAGGTGGATGTTGGTCAGGGCACATGTGGGAGTCTGTCACTCTGCCTCCCTTTTTCTCAATAAAGGAAAAAACACACACACACACACACAAAAAAAAAAACCCACATCATTTCCAATGAAAAAGTAATGTCTTTGCCTTTATAATTTACTGATGGCTTTATATGCAAAAATTATACCTTGTGCTATAATTTTACTTCTGATGAATGGTTTCAAGAAGTTCAGCAGAGAAAACAGTAATAGGCCTAGTTAAGTACAGTTACTTATGAATTGATAGGGGAAGCTAAAGACCAGAATAGTCTCAGAAAATAATGATGCTTAGTGGCTACAATGAAGCCTCATGAAGAGAAATAAAGCAGCTAAGTAACCCAAAGCAGTCACACAGGGCCCCTGAAGTCCACCAGGTGTGTAGCTATCCATTCCAACAAGCAGACAGCTAAGACTATACTCCTACTGATGCTGTAATTTATTTATTTTTATTTTTTGCTATAAACTAGTTAAAATTCTTATTGCTCACTTTCTAAATCCTTAGTAAGAAATATGTTTACTGGAGTCACAGAACAAATTACAAAGCTTTCAGAATTTGGTAGATGAAATTATGAGCAAGGAGAGATGTTATAACATGGAAGAAAAAGAGGCAGGAAAAAAAGAATGTCTGAGTCCTACATTACAAGACTGAGTACGTATTCAAAACTATGGTGAAAGGCTGTTAATTTTAAACAGTGGGAGCAAACAACTACTTTCAAACAGTTACTAAGACTAAGTTCACTTATATATTAAATACCTTATACTTTTAATAGAAGATAATCATGAAATATTTTATATTTTGAACATGCTAAAAGAATATTCCTAAATTTATAAAAACTGAAAATATACACATTTTTTAAAATATAGTGTATGTCAAATATGAGCTTATAGTATAGATTTTTATAGAATTTTCTTTTCAAATGTTAAATTCTTTCAGGCACATTGCTCATTCATAATTCTGTGTCAAATGTTTCTTTACCTTTTCTATCTTCATGATGTAAAGCTTATTCCTAGACCGTAAAGTGAGTAATTCAAGTATTGTTTAGGGAAATACAATTCTTCTCCATATACTTTCATAGAAATAATAAAATTAGAAGTGACAGCTTCAAGGGAAACATAATTATAGTTGCCCAAGATAAAATCTTATGCTAGAAGAACTAAGTATTGTCATTATAGTAAGTAATCTACTCAATTAGGGGGAAAAATGACATCAAAACCAATAATGTGTTCAGTTAGAGCAATTAAAATAAAATAATCTATGCAAGATTAATAATATATTTAGATTTTGAAGTAAAAGTTTAGTAACCATTGGAAAATAAGTGAACTAGAAGTGTTAGCACAGGTAGCTAGTTAATATTAATAAAAGAATGGAGCAAATGAAATCAGACATTAAGCCAAATAAACTAGGGAGCTGAGTTGGACATTAAGACTGACTTTCTAGAAAGCTATAGCATTAATAGCTCCACAGGAGACCTCCGCATCCTCCTGAGAGAACACTTAATTCCCAAAGCAGGATCACTGGGGAGACAACCTGGCCATACCCAGATTACGCAGGGAGAACTAAAATAACTAAGGAGTAATGCTTAACTGGGCACATGTGCACTAGGAACCAAGATGGCACTGTAAGGGGAAGAAGTCTAGTCTGGGAAAAGGTAAGATGAGATAAGGACACAGAATCCCAGAAGTTCTAGGAAAGGAATTGGATAGAGCAGGGGTTGGGAACCTATGGCTCGTGAGCCAGATGTGGCTCTTTTGATGGCTGCATCTGGCTTGCAGACAAATCTTTAATAAAAATAATAATAACGTTAAAAATATAAAACATTCTCATGTACTACAATCCATTCATTTCCTACTGCACATGTTCATGGATGCGGGTGGCTGGAGCTAATCACAGCTGTCCTCCAAGACAACACCAAATTTTTATTGGATAATGCGTAACGTATGTACATGGGTCATTGTGTGGCTCTCACGGAATTACATTTTAAAATAGGTGGCGTTCATGGCTCTTAGCCAAAAAGGTTCCAGACCCCTGGGATAGAGGGAGGATCCAGCACAAGCCCAAAGAGCCAGAACAGAGATTGGTTAGTTTAAAAGAAAAGCCTCTCTCTCCCAAGCCTAAAGTAACATTATCAAAGTTTAACAAAAGCCTGTTGTTCAGCAAATGAGTTTATAAAATTTGTATATTTTAAGTTTGCTTACATTTATTGTTACAATATGGTGCAGGGCAGCCATATGTGTGCTTGCCCTCAGAGCAGGGCAGTTGATTGCAAATTGCAAATTGCATTCCTGCTTGGGAGGGGCCATTGTTTTGCTAATGTTTGCTGGAGGAGCGGTCTTTGTGGGCCCAGCCAGTTTTGCAGGGAGAGCAGAGAGAATGCAGAATGCTGAAGAAGAAGCCAGTTTGGCAGAGAGAATGAAAGTTGTGCAGATGGGGACCAGAGCTGAGGGGCTTTGGGAGCTCCACTAAGACTGGTGAGCCTTTGATTCCAGGAGGAACTGGAGAAGATTCTCCTGGTTGTGGAACCGGAGTATGTGTCAGGGCTTTGGGAGCCCTGAATGAAAGAGAAGGGTTTTCCCTGCCTGTTGGCTTGCTGGCCAGTGCGAGACTTTAATAAATGGAATGGCCCACCATTTTTTGGCTCCACTGTTTCTTTACTGTCTGCCCAAATCCAATGAGAACTTGCATGGCCATGATGGTAGCGGCCACTGGCCCCACACCTGTCTAGGTAGCACACGTTTCTTCACGAGCTCGCCCATTCATTTGTTCACTCATTCCTGCTCGTTAGTGGCCATGCAAGCTCACCAGCCATGGGCCCAAGCTTGGACGGGCTTCAAGCATAGGCCTGGATGCAGCAGCGTAGTGTGGCTGGAGGACAGCCAGGATCAGAGACTATGCTGGACCACTAGAGCGCAGGGTGAGACTGTTATAGTTCTGGATCCTGATTCACCTGGTGGGCAATGAAGTTCACCAGGCCTAAGACTTATTCCACTGTGCGACGGCTAAACCACCTGGTCATGAATGAGGAGATACTGGGCACCTGGAGACAGTTCCTTACAGCTACTCCAATAATCTTACCACTACCTCATCCTTCCGTGTGCGAGTCCCCGAAATGCTTTTCTTGTGACTCCGTGGAAGAACTCATTTCTACTGGTGAAAGAAACAAGCCTTATCATTAAGCAAAGAACTCAACTTGTGTCAGCAAGGAAAATTACAAATTAAATCCCATTTATCAAAGAAGGAATAATTTTCTTCCCATGTCTTTCCATTACACACGGAGCCAGATGCTATCTTTCTGATCATCTGCCATTAACTTCCATTCCTACTCCCTCAGTTTCAGAATAGGAAAATGCAGTGCAAACTGGTTACCAGTAATCCCAGGTTGAACTAGGTAGTGCCAGACTCAGAATTCAAATGTAAGTATTCCACCATACTTTCTACCAAACATTACATCAAATGTTAAAATTTGCCATTTAAGAAAATACTTTATATGTCTTCTAGGCATAAATCCAGTCCATGGAAGCTTGGAATATCACCTATTTTAGCACCTGTATTGTGTCTTACATATGCTAGTGTAATAGATATTCTAATTCGAAAGCGCTCATAAATGTGAAAGGTTCTCTAATTCGATACATAAATAAAGCCTCATATATGGGTAAATAACAAATTTACTGATAAAAATACCAATAAAATAATCATGTTTGTGTCAAGAAGCATTTATACTAAAATTTAATAGAAGACTATTTTAGTTATTTCCTTGTTTTTTTCATGCTACATATTTTCAACCTCCAATATGGAGGGTAGGCCATGGGTTACCTTTGTAAGGTCGGTGGATAATGGGGGATGGTCATGTGGGGAACCCAGACCCGCGAACTTTGGCTAGGACCGCCTACAACCAAGCACGCCAAAAGAGGCTTCACAGGAACCCTTTGGAAAAAAGCGACCATCTGCCAGCCAGTGAGATTTCACCACGTCATATTAGCTCGACATCCCTAGAGGGACCCTTTAAATATCTCCCATGCAGTTTAATCCTTGCGACTTCCCTGGCCTCCATCTCCTCCATCTTTCCTCAGGGCCAGGGAATTTTGCCGGGCGGGATGCGTGCTCTGTACTCAATAAAGCCTTTTGTTATTCCACACTTTGTGGCTCCAGGCCCCTTCCTTCCTTCTTGGCATGAAAAAATACTTTACAACCTTGTGCAGAATATACTTAATTTATATAAAATAACATTTGATTTATTTAAGACCTACTATCTAATTTAATTACAAAGGTACTGACTTCAAAACTACCAGTATGTAAAGTTCTTGCAATTTCTCTCACAATTACGCCATTTCAAAACTGCTGTTCAACCTCACTATGAGATAATCACAGTGATAGTTTTAAAATCATATGCTACATTTTAAAAATGGTACAAACATAAGAAAATGATTATTTAAAAGCTTAAAAATAAGTGGAAATGGAAATGTGCAGAACAATTTATATACAATATAGCATCTTTCACATAACAAAAGGAGAAAATAAGAATATATATTTCTCCTTACTCCTATTCATACACAGAGAATGGAAGGATGCATCAGTAATTAATAAACAGAGTGACCTAAAAAGAGGTATGAATAAGAGTAAGAGGTATGGCAGAAGCCAGCCATTTTTGTGATCCTGCTTTTGTAACAATATGAATATACTAGTCGTTTCAAAAATTTTAATGTAAAAAAAAAAAGGTTCCCAAAGTATATGCAGTGACAGACTGTCCATAATTAAGTACGTATAAGTTAATTATAATCTTCCCGAGGACAGAGGAATCTAGGTACTTGAAGTATTCTATCTTCACAGCCTAGGGTAGTGCCTAGCACACAAATGTGTAATAAATGTACAATTAGTCAATTGATAAGAAGTTTCTAAAGGATTCAGAAACAGTATTCCATCACTTTGGATACAGCAGTAACTTCCACACATGGTGGGGGGTGGGGGTTGTGAAAGGGAAAACAAAAAGGAAATATTGTTTTACATAAATTCTCCATATTTCTTTTACTGCTGGATACAATTTAAAAATAAAGAATAAAACGTTCTTATAATCAATCTTCCACTGGATACTCAAAAGTAGACTATGAACTGAAACATCACAAGCTACCAACACTTTTAATATTAAAAATTTTAGTATTAAATATTAAAAATACTACACACAAATTATTAACATCAAATTTTCATTTGAAGTACTATACTAAAAGCAACAAAGCAGGAAATGTTTCGTTATCTCAATAACATAAATGCCCAACAACTGTAACCAGTGTTTTCAGGTTCATTAGTTCTCCCTATTTCTGAAATGTCTTTCTCACAATTCATTTCTATCCCTAAAGCTATCTTCAATATCTACTTTTTCTTATTCATCAAATGAGACTGTGAAGTTGCATCAATTCTTAAAAAAATGAGAACTGCTGATCTTTTAAAAATGTTTTACTGGGCTATTAGTTACAAGGTCAAGTAGGAGTCAAAAACTCCAAGAACCCTTCTTAGGATATATTTAATAATGTCCTCATGGAAAGGTTTAAAAGTTTCTTAATACAGAACTTAATATTATATCAATGATTCTTGGATATGATGTTGTATTACCCTGAAATCATTCAATACCTCAGGGGCATCCTGCAGAAATATCTTTTAAAAATGTAAATGTTTTATTTCATTAAATAATTCATGTATCTAGCAAAATATCTACTTTTATGGAAATTAAGTAGTGTGAAAGAACAGCAATATCATGTGTAATCAGAATGGAATAACCCATTTCAAGGATCAGAGGAAACTGCCAAGTTTAAAGCTAACAGTGCACATGCTTATACAGAAGCACTCTCTCTTTCAAGATTTCTTTTTTAATATAGTAAGTTTAATTTTATATCCATTACCAAGTAATTGCTATGGGAAAAAATGAAAATATTAAACTGAAGCTTAACACAACACCAATGTCACTCAGATTGGTAACTGGTGAAACAAACTGTATACATCCATTACATGGAATACTACTCAGTAACAGAGAGAATGAAGTACTGATACGCACAGCTTGGATGAATCAACAGCAAATTATGCTGAGTGAAAAAAGCTAATCCCGAAAGTATACATATACCTACTTGCATTTATATAACATTCTTAAAGTGACAAACTATGGATATGGAGCACATGGAATCTCTCCGCATTACTTCTAGTAACTAGAGTACAACTACAATTATCTCAAAATTAAATCTTCAATTTAAAATCATCATTAATATTATTTGGGTCACCTCAACCAAAAGCAGATTAAGGTGACAGTCTCAGAAACCAGTCAGTATACAAAGCTTCTACCAATCAAAAGAAGGAATAGATAAAATGACAAAAAGAGCCACAGAAAAAGAACTGCTAGAGAATACAATAAAGACAGTAATATGATTGTTAATAAATATCTAATGAATGTTTAGCTATATATAGGAACATATTAAATTTCACTAAGTAGTAATCATGATGGACAAATTACCCGATGTTTTGCCTTAATTTTCTTCCTGTATTCTTCTTTGTCAAATTTGTCCTCTTCTTGAAGTCTTTCCTTTGCTTTATCTAAGTTGATACCACCAGTGTCGTCCTCTTCCTCAGTGTCCTTAGAGACGGATTTCTGCACCTGTGGCCACTGCTGAACCAACTGTGGTGTGGACAGGAAAAAGATTCAAGTATGAGACAGGAGACAGGGAACATCAACAGAAAACCACTTCCCTTTGTATGATGATTTTCAAACAGTGCATACACACACTTTCTGTCTTACTACCTATATTTCTTTAACTTTCTAACAAACTTTAAAATTAAAGTGAACAAGCCACAGAAAAGATTGTCCTAGTTAGGATAAAGCAATGCTACCTAACCCAATGAGAGCAAGATTAAGGGGCAATTTCATAAATTCACTTAAAGTAGAAGGTAGTCCCTCAGCATCATTTCCAGCTGTGGTCTTAGTCGGCTACATTCCACCGACACAACTCCACATGACCTGCCCGGGGCCACTGCCAGGCTGCCCAGAGCGCTCCCTCCCTGCCAGCTACCACAGCACTGAGTGGACCCCAAATACTTTCCTCACTGTACTGGGTTGTTTTACTTCCTGGTTTTCTGACCAGAATGAATCTCCTTGAGGGCAGTCATGTCTTACTCGTGTATTTTCAGAGCCCGACCCAGGCTCTGGCACACTTACGTGCTCAGAATGGATCCATGGATCCATACCAGCTGGTACAACACAGAAAGACTGAAATAACTAAGTGTGAAGGAGAAAACTAGTTTGGGTACACAGGCCTGTTCAGGTTTACATGGTTTTACAAATACAGTGTATGGATAGGAACAAGGTGAAATATAAGTCATGGCACTGATCTGGAAACTGGGAGACCTGGCTTGATATCCTGGTTTTCTCACCAGCCCACTGCACAATCCTGAACATATTATTTAATCTCTGGGCATCTGCATCCTTGTCTGAAAAATAAGGTTGATTTGACTCAATAATCTTCCAGGCCTAACACTGTAAACTCTAGACAATTTAGACAAACGTGATTCTCTTATTTTACCTGGAAGGATTTAAGTAGCTGCCACTGTTTTGAAAGATTGCTAATGAACCGGCAGGCAAATGGAAGCTGTTAGGCACACACAGCACAGGTATTAATGTAGTAGCTACGGGTCATTCAAGATGAGATTCCTACGGAGTTTCAACATGTGGCAACAAATGGGGTCACATGCTCACCGCATGAGCAGCCAGGTCAGCAGTTACTGATGTTGAATGAAGATGCAGTGAGGGGACCAGTGGTGGCAGTAACATGTCATCCATTGCTCTAACTCAGGGGTCAGGAACCTTATTGGCTAAGAGCCATGAACGCCACATATTTTAAAATGTAATTCCATGAGAGCAATACAATGACCCATGTACATTACACATTATCCAATAAAAATCTGGTGTTGTCCCGGAGGACAGCTGTGATTGGCTCCAGCCACCTGCAACCATGAACATGAGTGGTAGGAAATGAATGGATTGTAATACATAAGAATGTTTTATATTTTTAACATTATTTTTTTTATTAAAGATTTGTCTGTGAGCCAGATGCAGCCATCAAAAGAGCCACATCTGGCTCGCGAGCCATAGGTTCCCAACGACTGCTCTAACTCTTCACCTTTTTCTATCAAAGTGAAAAAAAGTCCAGCCCTCTGTGGGCTGAACAAATAGCAGTATTTCTTTCAGTTTTAGATCGGAATTTTCAATGTGGCTCACACCATACAGAGCTCTTATCAGCAATAAGTTTACATCATAACATTATATAGTTGAGGATTTAGTCACCTTGGAGCTATTTGTATAATGTGCCATTAAACTTAGTGTAATAGTAAGGAACCTCATTATGTGAACAACATTAATCTTGTTTTACAGTAAGCATCTGAGGTAATACAACTACATTCTAGTTCAGCCTGAGTCACAGATGCTGACCTCTTTATAGTAATTTCATAAAGGTTCATTACTTATCAATTATATAGGTAGATTCCTCTGTAACTACCAAGAACTTGGAATTATACTTCATTTTGTTAGTTTTCATATAATTCACATATCATTTCACTCCATATTATTAGTGCAAATCTAGGTTTCTGAATAAAAGCCCTCTTCCCCAAAGAAACAATCAGATCTTTCTAAACTTCAAAATTAAAAGGAAATATATGTCACTCAGTATAGACTGCTTAGGTTGCACTTGTATTAATAATGATGAAATATCTAATGTGACATATTACATTCGGTATAAAAAGCTGTTATTTTATTGGGGTATCAGACAACGGTCCACTCGTACAATAAACTTTTTTGAGGGTTTATTATATGTTAGCCACTGTTCTAAGTGCTGAGGACAGAGTAGTGAGCAAAGTGAGTAAATACCTTCCCTCTATGTCTTCCACTGTGTAAGACAGACAACCAAATAAATATAGAAAAAGAAGACAGGGTGAATAAAAGACAGGGAAAGGGAAGTGAGATTATGGTAAGTGTGGAATGTGTGTGCTGTATTAGGATGAACAGGAAAACCTGTAGCTTGGTGAGAGTGAAACCAAGAAATGATTTTCAGAAGACCCTGCAAGGACCATTAACTTCTAGCCATTACTCCTTAGGTGGTCACTTGACTTTCTAGATGTCCTTCCTCCTTAAAAAACAAACATAATATTGGTATGTAATAAAGTAACCTTTCATGAGCAATCTGTGAGCAGTGACCCTTCCCTACACTATGGGTATATATTTATAACTAAGACCAAGGTAATGATGAGAGGACAATCAGGCATCCATGTGTCTGAGATTATTTTAAAGCAGAGAATTCCTTCCCATAGCAGACCAGCAAGTAAGAAACATGCCAATACAGCATCAAAAATTGAGGAACAGCAAAGCAGAGGCTTCTCAGATGTGGCAAGTAGTTGTGCTACTACTTGTGTTTGTTCCCATAGAACAGGGTGGATATCATGACAAGAAATTCTAATCTATAAAAGCAGAATTTAGGAAGTTCAAAACCAACTCTGTCGTTATCACCAAGGAGTGTCTCAGCTTATGGTCAATAAAAGGGTCTTGCCTACAGCTATCTAGCTGCTGTAATACATACAGTAACAGGTAAAGGAACTGCTCAGCATATTTTAGAGAAACATTTTTTTCTCATTAGTGAATCTTAGTCGACAGTCCAACTCTTTATAATACTTGGACATACAGTAAGTCCCCACTTAACATCCTCGACAAGTTCTGCAATATTAAATAAAACGACCCATGATGGAACCGATTTCACCATAGGATAACTGATACAAACAAGAGTTAGGTTCCCACATCATCTCATCAGTATTACAAAGAAAGGACGTTATTTGAGGACCTGTTGTACCTCAGAAATGAAACATTTAAGAATCTTACCTCCCCTTCATCAGTAAATGTTATTTTCTTATTCACTTTAAAATTCCTCTTCATTATTTTTTTCGCTTCTGCAACCTTGGTCACTTTTTTCTTGACACTGGATTTAGAAGATTCTTTCTTCTGTGTGAAAAAAAACCAGATGATTAATATAAAGTAAATTATAGTAACAATTTAACTCTGGAAATACTGAACCTCTGAGCTTTAGGTAAATTGAGGATAAGAACAGCATCTGTTGGTGGTACAGTGGATAGTGTCAACCTGCAATGTTGAGGTCACAGGTTTGAAACCCCAGGCTGGCCCAGTCAAGGCACATACGAGAAGCAACTACTACAAGTTAATGCTTCCTGCTCTTCCCCCACCTTCCTTCTCTCTCTCTCTCTCCTCTTTCTAAAATCAATAAACAAAATCTTTTTAAAAATAACAGTACCTGCAAAAAGTGATACCTTTACTTCTTCTTTTCCGATATGGATGCCTTTTATTTCTTTGTCTTGTCTGATTGCTCTGGCTAGAACCTCTAGTACCACATTAAATAACAGTGGAGACAGTGGACAACCCTGTCTTGTTCCTGATTTAAGGGGGAAAGCCTTCAGTTTTGTGCAATTTAATATGATGTTAGCTGATGGTTTATCATGTATGGCCTTTATCATGTTGAGATATTTTCCTTCTATACCCATTTTGTTGAGAGTCTTAAACATAAAATTGTGTTGTATTTTGTCGAAAGCCTTTTCTGCGTCTATTGATAAGATCATGTGGTTTTTGTTCTTTGTTTTGTTGATATGGTGTATTATGTTAACCGTTTTACGTATGTTGAACCATCCTTGAGATTCTGGGATGAATCCCACTTGATCGTGATGTATTATTTTTTTAATATGTTGTTGTATTCGATTTGCTAGTATTTTGTTTAGTATTTTAGCATCTGTATTCATTAGAGATATTGGTCTGTAGTTTTCTTTTTTTGTGCCATCCTTGCCTGGTTTTGGTATGAGGGTTATGTTGGCCTCATAAAATGTGTTTGGAAGCATTGCTTCTTCTTCAATTTTTTGGAAGACTTTCAGTAGAATAGGAACCAAGTCTTCTTTGAATGTTTGATAAAATTCGCTGGTATAGCCGTCAGGTTCTGGACTTTTATTTTTGGGGAGGTTTTTAATGGTTTTTTCTATTTCTTCTCTACTAATAGGTCTGTTTAGGCTTTCTGCTTCTTCTTGACTCAGTCTAGGAAGGTTGTATTGTTCTAGGAATTTATCCATTTCTTCTAGATTGTTGAATTTAGTGGCATAAAGTTTTTCATAGTATTCTACAATAATTCTTTGATGGCAAGAGAAGTGAAGGCAAAAATTAATGAATGGGACTACATCAGACTAAGAAGTTTTTGCTCAGCAAGAGAAACTGATAACAAAATAAACAGAAAGCCAACTAAATGGGAAATGATATTTTTAAACAACAGCTCAGATAAGGGCTTAATATCCAAAATATTCAAAGAACTCATAAAACTCAACAACAAACAAACAAACAATCCAATAAAAAAATGGGAAGAGGACATGAACAGACACTTCTCCCAGGAGGAAGTACAAATGGCTAACAGATATATGAAAAGATGCTCATCTTCTTTAGTTATTAGAGAAATGCAAATCAAAACGGCAATGAGATACCACCTCACACCTGTTAGATTAGCTATTATTAACAAGACAAGTAATAGCAAATGTTGGAGAGGCTGTGGAGAAAAAGGAACCCTCATACACTGTTGGTGGGAATGTAAAGTAGTACAACCATTATGGAAGAAAGTATGGTGGTTCCTCAAAAAACTGAAAATAGAACTACCTTATGACCCAGCAATCCCTCTACTGGGTATATACCCCAAAAACTCAGAAACAGTGATACGTAAAGACACATGCAGCCCCATGTTCATTGCAGCATTGTTCACAGTGGCCAGGACATGGAAACAACCAAAAAGCCCATCAATAGATGACTGGATAAAGAAGATATGGCACATATACACTATGGAATACTACTCAGCCATAAGAAATGATGACATCGGATCATTTACAGCAAAATGGTGGGATCTTGATAACATTATACGAAGTGAAATAAATCAGAAAAAAACAGGAACTGCATTATTCCATACGTAGGTGGGACATAAAAGTGAGACTAAGAGACAGTGATAAGAGTGTGGTGGTTACGGGGGGAGGGGGGAAAGGGAGAGGGAAAGGGGGAGGGGGAGGGGCACAAAGAAAACTAGATAGAAGGTGACAGAGGACAATCTGACTTTGGGTGATGGGTATGCAACATAATTGAAAGACAAGATAACCTGGACTTGTTGATCTTTGAATATATGTAACCTGATTTATTGATGTCGCCCCATTAAAAAAATAAAATTATAATTAAAAAAATAATAATAACAGTACCTATGACATAGGGTCATTGGGATAGTTTAATAATAAATGTAACATACTAACTATAACTGTTAGATAAACCTCAAATATCACTATTTTATGTTGATTGCATGCTACCTAAAGAAATTATAGCAACTACTTAGACATTTAATTTGCAAAATCCCAAACTCTGAACTTCCTAGTTGATTTTTTTAAAAACTCTGAACCAAAGGGAACCACCCAAGGAAATGCTAAAAACAAGAGGACTGATCTAGGACACAGGAATTATCAGAAACATCAAGATGAACATCAACTACAACTGTTAATTATGGTAATAAATATGCACCCAAAAAAACACAATTTATTTAACAAATATTACTGATGAATACAAAAATGCTTAGAAATATAACACCATACAGGGGCCAGAGGGACAGCAGTCAGAAGGAAGGGGGACGAGGGGATGGGATCAGAGAAGGTGAAGGGATTAGTGAAATTATATATACATAACACAGAGGTATAGATAACAGGACAGCAAATCCTAGAGGGAAGGGGGGAGATAGTTAGGAGGAGGGGGCAAAGGGGGTATAAAAAGGGACACAGGGGTACAGGGTGAGGGAGTTATATTCAGTGGGACACTTGAATCTGTGTAAACACAATAAATTAAAATTAATAAAAATAAAAGAAATAAAACACCATAAAATCAAAAACTACAAATCTACTAAAACAGGTTTCTGAAATGTTATTTAAAAAAATTAAATTTCTAGATAATAATAGCTATTATGAAAATGAGCTAGCATCTCTACAATAACATCACAAGTACATGAAAAGTTTGACAATGATGGTTCCTTTATGTCGGTATTAATGACACTACTTTTGTATTTCTGGTTCTTAGTGTATGCAAACTATAGTATCAGACCACTTAAGGATCTGCTAGGATTTTAAATCTATAAAACGTTTATGAAAAGATTCATCTCCTCTGAAGTAACTAATTCTTATGACATCAGACAGAAAAATCAATATGCTACAATCTCTATACCTACATCTGGCACAATTTTTACTAGATTGGGTGTCTTTTAGGTTTCTTCTTGCCATGGGATACCCCATCACCCCCACTCCGGAGAGGTCCATGACTGCGTGAGTGTTAACATCTCATGGCATAAGGCCCTAAATGGGTGTGCTCTTCTCTCACATCCCCTCCCCACCACTGTGGTCCTAAGATACCTTTACTACAGCGGTTCTCAACCTGTGGGTCGCGACCCCGGCGGGGGTCGAACGACCAAAACACAGGGGTCGTCGCCTAAAGCCTCCGGAAAATACATATTTATTATACAATACATTTTTAAATAAAATATGTATTTCCCATGGCTTTAGGCAACGAGCCCTGTGTTTTGGTCATTCGACCCCCGCCGGGGTCGCGACCCACAGGTTGAGAACCGCTGCCTTACTACTACTCTCCCTCAGGAAATACTACAATCCTCCTCTCCCTATCTGGCTTCTGAGTAAATGAATAAATTGTATGGTGGTAAAATTCCTAAATCAAAAGGAAACAGGGTGGCAGGAAGCTTGTCAACTGAAATAAATTGCTACCAGTGTAACATCTTATGAACAGAGGGCCTCCGCTTCCTCCCTCCCAATTATTACTCCAACTTTCTCCTCACAAACACTTATCAAAGAATACCACCCAGCCTGACAAACCAGGGGTGGTGACAGTGTTATGACTCTGATCTTGGTTTTATGGTTAGTTCAGTTCTTAAGGATCTGAGTTGGCTGATATTCTGTCATTAGACCAAAATTACTAACAGAATGCTGATAAAACAGTTCATTATTATGATGTAAAAGTAACAGAAAGGAGTAAGTTGTAATCACTGAAAAAAAACAGAGTAGGAGCAACAGAAGCAAACTTTCTGAGGGAGACAGTAATGCTATATATATCTTAATAGGCATTTGAGTATAATACATAGGTCTATAAATTTGTCAAAACTCATCAAATGTGACACTTAAGATTAGTGTCTTTCATTATTTATAAATGTCTACCTCAAAAGAGTCCTGTAAGCAAATACTGAACTTTAATAAATACTGATAATTCAGGCAAGCTGAATCATATGAGAGAAAATACAGTGATGTTGGCAATTTACTCTGAAATGCATTAAATAAAAAAACCATGATGGATGAATAGATGAAGAATTGCGAGCTAAAGTAGTATAGTAAAAAAGTTAATTGTAGAATATGAATAGTGAGTATTTTGGTGTGTAAAAGTACACTTTTTAAAACTTTTCTGTATTTTAAAAATTATTTATAATAAAATATAAAAGCCCAATCCCAGGAATGAGAGAAAAAGCCACAAAAACAAAGATGCCAACACTGTCAGAACAGAAAACAGGTCAGAAAAACAATGCTGCAGAGTGGAAGCTTGGGGTAATGCGGATCTATAGGAAGAAGCTTCAGGGAAATTCATGAAACCACTGAAATTATGTAACAGAATCTGGGGATATTTGTATCTCTGCCTTTTTATGGTTTATCATGGTTTCTAAACTGGATCTGTGATCCCCCCCCAAAAAAAACAAGGTTAATTTTTTTAAGGGAAACTACTGAAAAAAGGAATAGAAATGGCAACACAAGTAAAAAGATACATATTATACTTTTCGATAGGCATGGCTTCGCTCTGATATTCCAGAATTATTCTTTACTCAAATATGCACTGTCATCAACACACAAGATACATCATAGTCCATACTGGGGCCCCCAGCAGTGAAAAAGAGCTATCTCTCAATGAACAACCTTGTATATAAACCTTCATATATGTGTACATTTATATATTTAAGATAACTTTCTAAAATTAAAGTGCTCAAACTGTTCATGCATTTAAATTTCAAAAAAATATTTCCAAATAAGCCTCCAGAGAAGTTTCACAAATGTATACTCTCACTAAAAATTTGAAAGGAACAGATTCTCCACATCTATTTAAATAAAGTATATTATTATAAGGCTACATGTTTGCCACTCCACTAGGTGAAAAACTTCTCAAGGAAGTTTTCACTTGCATTTGTACAAAGGCATTTCATCTTGTGTACTGTATATATTCTTTGCCAGTATTTGTAATGATGCCAGGCATTTCATTTATGCATTTGTGGGAGCTCTTCACTATAGATGTGCTAATATTTTCTCCCACTCCATCCTTTATGTTGAGACTTTGCCATATGGAGTAATTTTGTTTTTTTCTCTGTTTTGTTTTTGCCAAGCATATATTTTTAATTGTTATGTAATATATTTTTTAAGTAATAAAATTTTCTGGGTTTGTGTCATACCTTGAAATACGTTTCTAACTATAAGACATTTTAAAAATGAATTTAAATTCTTAATATGCAGATTTTAGTTAAATGTTTCAACACTGGCTCTTGGACATAGGAGAAAATGCTCATTAAAAAAAATTTAATTTCTGCCTGAGCAGGCGGTGGCGCAGTGGATAGAGCGTTGGACTGGGACGCAGAGGACCAAGGTTCAAGACCCAGAGGTCGCCAGCTTGAACGCAGGCTCATCTGGTTTGAGCAGGGCTTGCCAGCTTGGGCCCAAGGTCGCTGGCTTGTACAAGGGGTTGCTCGGTCTGCTGAAGGTCCACGGTCAAGGCAAATATGAGAGAGCAATCAATGAGTGGCTAGGGTGTCACAATGAAAAACTGATGATTGATGCTTCTCGTCTCTCTCCGTTCCTGTCTGTCTGTCCCTGTCTATCCCTCTCTCTGACTCTCTCTCTCTGTCTCTGTAAAAAATAAAAAATAAATTTTAATTTCTATTCATTAAATCACAAAAAATCCGAAGTATACTATTCTAAGGGAAGAGTTCTATTTTGACTATAAGACTTTATACTAATTGCTACAAAAAAATAAAATAAAATTTGCAGCAGCCACAAAGTATTATGAAAGAGTTTCTGACAAGATGTAAATCATCAAAATGCAATTTCCATTTCTATTTGCACTTATTCCACAATATATGTGCTAGAGCTCAAAATAAAAAGAAAATGTGATAAAATATAAAATTGATAAAATATCAAGTCATTCTCAAGGTCCTGTCACAGCTGCAGAAGGCTGCCACAAAAATAGTTTAGAAAATAAATAACAAGAGCATTGCAAAAATAATAATGGTTCCTATCAGAAGAATCATGTTAATATTGCTTATAAGATTCAAAATATAATAAGAAAACCTTCCTTAATTATATTATATAAACATTACTACTAGATATCCTGAGGACAGGGGGGAATGTCAGAGTATAAAAGAAAAAGAAAAGAAATTTAAGGAGATGAAAGTTAGAATTAAAGAGACAGACTCTAAAACATCTTTTTATGTTTCCTTAAAGTAGCTCCCGTATGTGTTACTGAATAATTGAAAGTTTATAATAGAAACTGTATCTAAAACTGAAGGAAATAAACAAAATAAAGAATTATCAACCCTGATGGAGACTTTAGAAATGACCTATTACAGCCTAAGCCCTTATGTTAAAGATAAGGACATTTTCTAGCATTTATAAACACTGTTGCCTAAAAGTCAGAATGAATTTAACTTTAGATATTTCCACTGCCTAAATAATCAAACCCTAAAATAACTTACTTGATTTCATTTAAAAAAAAACCACCTGCTATATAAGCATATTTCTTCTGTTATCCTAAATGTACTGAACTATAATATTTAAAACATTCTAATTTTACAGTATAAAGATGCACTATTTGACATTTTATTTTAAAACCATCTACAAAACCTCTTAAGAAATAACCTTCTGATAAGTAGTAACGTTGAGTTCCTTTCATGTACCTATTGGCCATTTGTATGTCTTTTCTTTTGTGGGGAAAAAGTCTGTTTAGGTCCTTTGCCCATTTTTTAAATCAGACTGTTGTCTCTTTCATTTTGAGTTCTATATATATGAGCTCCTTATATATCTCAGATATTAATCCTTGATCAGATATACCACTGGAAAATATTTCCTCCCATTCCAGAGGCTACCTTTTTAATTTGTTTCCTTTGTTTAGTTTAATATATCACCCCTTGTTTAGTTCAGCTTTAGTTGACTGTGCTTTAGTGCAATACTCAAAAGATCATTGCCAAGACCAGTGTCAGTGAGCTTTTTCATACGTTGTTTTTCTAAGAGTTTTAATCATTAGGGAAATAAAATCAAAACCACAATAAGATATCACTTCACACCTGCTAGGATAGCTATTATCAAAAAAAGAAGTGCCGAATGTTGGCAAGGATGTGGAGAAGAACCCTGTACTCTGTTGGTGAGAATACCAATTGGTTCAGCTACAGTGGAAAACAATGGAGATTCTCAAAAAATTAAATATAGAAACTACCATATGATCTAGCAATCCTGGGTTCTACTCAGACGGAAACAAAATCAGTATCTGGAAGAGATGTCTGCATTCCCATGTTCACTGCGGCACGATTCAATACAGCCAAGATAAGGAAACCACCTAAGTGTTAAAGGACAGATGGATCAAGAAAATGTGGTGGTGCATATACACAACAGAATAATATTCATCAATGAGAAAGATGGAAATCCTGACATTTGAAACAACGTGGATGGACCTGCAGGGCATTATGCTAAATGAATAAGTCAGAGAGAAAGAAAAAGAGTATACTATCATTTACATGTAGAATCTTTAAAGGCAAAAAGAAAAAAAGAGCCCTGGCCGGTTGACTCAGTGGTAGAGCGTCGGCCTGGTGTGCAGGGGTCCCGGGTTCGATTCCTGGCCAGGGCACACAGGAGAAGCGTCCATCTGCTTCTCCACCCCTCCCCCTCTCCTTCCTCTCTGTGTCTCTCTTCCCCTCTCGCAGAGAGGCTCCATTGAAGCAAAGATGGCCCGGGCACTGGGGATGGCTCCTTGGCCTCTGCCCCAGGCACTAGAGTGGCTCTGGTCACGACAGAGCGACGCCCCGGAGGGGCAGAGCATCGCCCCCTGGTGGGCAGAGCGTCGCCCCCTGGTGGGCGTGCCGGGTGGATCCCGGTCAGGCACATGCGGGAGTCTGTCTGACTATCTCTCCCCGTTTCCAGCTTCGGAAAAATACAAAAAGAAAAAGAAAAAAAGACTCTTTTTATATAAACAGAACAGTGGTTGCCAGGGGCTGGGAAGAAAAAGAATAAGAAATAAAAAGATGCAGGTAGGCCCTGGCCAGTGGAAGTCCCAGGTTCAATTCCCGACCAGGGCACACAGGAGAAGTGCCCATCTGCTTCTTCCCCTTCCCCCTCTCCTTTCTCTCTGTCTCTCTCTTCCCCTCCCGCAACCAAGGCTTCATTAAAGCAAAGTTCACTCAGGCACTGAGCAGCCAAGGCTTCACTGGAGCAAAGTTCACCCAGGCACTGAGGATGGCTCTGTGGCCTCTGCCTCAGGCATTACAATGGCTCCAGTTGCAATGGAGCAATGCCCCAGATAAGCAGAGCATCACCCCCTAGTGGGCATGACAGGCGAATCCTGGTTGGATGCATTCAGTAGTCTGTCTCTCTGCCTCCCCATTTCTCACTTCAGAAAAATACAAAAAAAAAAAGAGGTACAGGTCAAAGGTAAAACCTTTCAATTATAAGTTCTCAAGTTCTAATGTAGAGCACTGAGCATAGTTAACAATACTGTATTATATACTTGAAATTTGCTCAAGTAGAACTTAAGCATTTTTATTACACCACAAAAGGAGTTAACTGTGAGGTGATATGTTAATTATCTTGATCTTGGCATGGCAATCATTTCACTCTATATATGTATATGGAAACATCATGCTGTACACTTTAAATATATACAAGTATATCTGTCAATATTCCTCAATAAAGCTGGAAAAAAAGAAAAAGAATGAATATCACCACAAGTAGAAAAACCATGTTTGTGAAATCTTTGCAAAAACTGTAGTCTTAAAATTAAAGTCCACCTAAAGGGTAGAGAATTTTAGTTTTGTAAGATGAGAAGAGGTCTGGGACTGGCTGCCCAACAATGTGAATGTACTTAATTAAGTGAACTTATAAAAGGTAAAGTGGTAAATTTACGTTATATGTATTTTACCACAATTAAAAATAAAATTAGCCTGACCAGGCGGTGGCGCAGTGGATAGAGAGTCAAATTGGGATGCCGAGGACCCAGGTTCGGGACCCCGGGGTGCCAGCTTGAGCGTGGGCTCATTTGGTTTGAGCAAAAGCTCACCAACTTGGACCCAGGGTTGCTGGCTCGAGCAAGGGGTTATTCGGTCTGCTGAAGGCCCACGGAAAAGGCACATATGAGAAAGCAATCAGTGAACAACTATGTGTTGCAATGCACAACGAAAAACTAATGATTGATGCTTCTCATCTCTCCATTCCTGTCTGTCTGTCCCTGCCTATCCCTCTCTCTGACTCTCTCTGTCTCTGTTAATAAAGAAAAAAATAAAAAAATAAATAAATAAATAAAATTAAGAGTCATCTAGAATATAACTGGACTTCAGTTTAAAATGTTATTACAGAAACAAAGTTTGTCTCTTCCGAATCCCTACACAAATGTAAACTTAAAACAAAGCAATAGTCCTAACATTGCCCAGCAGCTGGACATGGGAAGCAGGGTGGGCAGTAAAGGCAGAAGACCTTCAAACACTGATCAACTAAAATGATATAATACCAAAGTGCTCAAAAACTATAAATTATAGAAATAATCTTATAATGATATAATAAATCACATAGGGTTTATTCAAATGTTCATTTACTAATCTCACTGTTTAAAGTTTAAGAAAAGGCAAGCTATCATAAACTTTGTTTATTTGCATAAATTTGGTCAGAATCAGAAAACCAGGAACAAATGAATTCAAGAGAATGATGAAAGCCAGTGAGGTTTCTACCCACATCTCAGTTATCATTATCTCTGGAGTTGACTGATATCAGCGTGTTAAACAGATTTCGCATTCATTCTTGTTCCCATCATAGTAAGCCCTAGTAATTACTTGTTTTCTTGTTTTATTTTTCCTAATGAATTGTAATCTTCGTGAGGGCTAAGACCAGTTGTATTGTATTTGTGTCCCCAGGGCATCACTGAGAGGCTAGCATATAGAAGCATTCAATAATTATTTCTTGAAAGAAGAATTAGTGAATAAATCCTCACTCGAATAAAGCATTACTTCATTTACTGTGCATAACAACCATGAGTCAAATCTTGTCCCTGATAATTTAAATTAGAAAACCAAATCTTAAACTTAGCACTTTGTTAAAGGCTGCATAATTTAAACCCAAGGGTGTTTGACGTTGTGGTTCATGTCCTACAATGCTTAATTTTTGTTCAAACTGCCTTGGGTTACAGGATCATAATTTAACTCATTATTTGCCTTTTAAATGTCGATCAGCTTTGAAATAACGTTTGAAAATTTCTATTTTGAGAAATTACACCTTTTTTTAATTTTTTAGTTCATTGCCCTGAATAAAAGTTTTTTCGGGTTCTACTTTCTGATGTAGTATCTGTATTCATTTTTTAAATAATTGTTTTCACATCCAAATATAAGTGTTTTTTTGTTTTTGTATTTTTGTGATAGAGACAGAGAGAGAGAGAGACAGACAGACAGATAGGAAGGAAGAGAGAGAGATGAGAAGCATCAATTCTTCATTGCGGCTCCTTAGTTGTTCACTGATTGCTTTCCCACATGTGCCTTGACCAGGGGGCTAAAAACAGAGGGAATGACCCCTTGCTCAAGCCAGCAACCACAGGGTCCTGTCTATGATCCCATTCTCAAGCCAGGAACCCGGCACTTAAGCTGGTGAGCATATACTCAAGCCAGATGAGCCAATGCTCAAGCCAGCAACCTTGGGATTTCAAACCTATGTCCTCTGCATCCCAGACCAATGTTCTATCCACTGCACCGCTGCCTGGTCAGGCCCAAATATAAGTTTTAAATACTGAATATGCACCCTGTCGTATGGTCAGGCCCAAATATAAGTTTTAAATACTGAATATGCACCCTGACAGTGTCAGCCAACATGCAAACGTCCCAGGTTCAATCCCTGGTCAGGGCACACATGAGAAATAACCATCTGTTTCTCTTTCCTTCCCATTTCCCCCTCCTCTCTCCTTTCCCCTCTTGCAGCCAATGGCTCAACTGGTTTGAGTATCAGCCCCAGGCACAGAGGATAGTTCAGCTGATCCAAGTGTGGGCCTCAGGCACTGAGGATAGCTTGGTTGATACAAGCATCGGCCCAAGGTGGGAGTTGCTGGGTGGATCCCAGTGGGGATGTAGCAGGAGTATGTCTCATTATCTCCCCTCCTCTCACTTGAAAAAAAATAAATACTGAATATGATATTTCAAATTAAAAGGCCCCAACCCTACTTCCTCTCAGATGAGAATCACAGCTAGTAAAGAATTTATCTGTATAAGATACCATATTCTCCATGTATAAGATGCACACTTTTTTGAAAAATTTGGTCTAAAAACGGGGTACATCTTATACAGTGGCTGTGACATTTCAAATGCCATAGATGGAACTGAGGGTGAGACAATACTTGGAAGACAGTGATTCGTCATCAGACACAGATAAGGACAAGCTAATGAATGGAAGTTTTGACAGTGATGAGGAGTTGTATGAATTTTATGATGAATAAAAATTGAGTTCAATAATTTTATGTAATACATTTTTTTTCAAATTTCAGGCCCCAAATTAAGGCGCGTCTTATACATGGGAGCATCGTACACATGGGGAAATGCGGTACTTGTCTCATTACTTGATATTGACATTTCATAAATTTTATCTAGAAGTTAGCCTGCAAATCCATTCTAAAAATCCTTTCAAATTTTAGAATAATTTATAGATAACACGTATTTATCCCAAATACAAAATCATGGATGAGAACCTACATATCCTGTAAAAGTTTCTCATTTTTCAAGGCTAGATTAGTCTTGTGATTGTATAAAGAAACAAACCAGAAGTAAATGTTAATCTCTTTATCTATTCCACATGGTCAAAAAAGCCATACATCGCTATTTTCTTTGTATTCTGTGAATTGCAATTCCAATGTATAAAGTGATGAAAACTGTTAATGGGCACAACATATTAAGCAACAATAACAAAATATTTATTATAAAATAGTCATGATTTTTTTTAAAATCATCTTAACAAGTCAACATTAATGGGAAAACAGACAATTGATAATTGCTTGTATATTTTGCCCCCCAGACAAAACACTACATAGGTATGTAGTGATCTCAGCTTTTTGACTTCCTTTCTCCTAGTAATGGAGGATCATAAGGCACTACCATTCTAAGTAGTATATTTATTCTTTTTTAATTGATTTTAGAGAGAGAGGAAGGTAGAGAGACAGACAGAAACATCAATCTTTTCTTATATGTGCCCTGACTGGGGATTGAACCCACAACCTTGGCATATCAGGACGACATTCTCACCAACTGAGCTATCTGCCCAGGGTTCAGTGTGTTTTGATTGCTATATTCCTCCTTCAGAAATTAACTTGGAATACTTTTCAGAAGCTGCTTTATAATCTAATAAATTCTTCCTGAGAATGTGTAACTGCCACCTTAACTACTGAATATTTTCAGAACAGTACCTGTCAGATCTCTGAAACAGTTTCTATTTCCCTCTATTCCTTATCTCATTTTTCAGATGAGTTCCTCCAACAAATTCTCAAACTTGTGTTTTTTTTCAACATATTTGTCTTCTTTTCCTCATCAATTTCTTGTTGTAATTAACATAAAATTCGCCTTGATTTTAAAAAGCCTCTTTATAGCATTTTAGTCTAATAACTCTTTAAAACTTTCATTGCCCCAAATTAGTCTAAATAAGATTTAAATGTCTTTTCTCCACCTGTACCATATTTTACTTTGCTTATTTTCTTACTTTTAGGCTCATTCCCAATTATTTCATGGACAGCGAAATCCATCATTGTCTTTGTTTTTTATTATCTTAAATGGTTCCTGCTCCCTTTTTGAGCATTTACACTGTTAAAATGCATCAAGGATAATTTCATATTCCTCTTTTACTACCTTAGAAAATTTCCTTTGGTTCACTGACACTGTCCAGCTGTTTACTGTTCTGTTTTGCTAGCCAGATAATATGTATTATTTGCTTCACACCATGCCCCTCAAAAAAATAAATAAATAAAAAGCCAGGTAGTACCTGTTCTTTAACAAAATTATGGAACCAGTTACATTTTGCCTTAGGAAACTAATTTTTAACCTGTCACTTTTAATAAATATTTCTATATTAGGAAGCAGGCAGCTGGAAGCAATTTAAAGAAATGGAGCTTGATACATTCTTCTTTGCCCTTTTATTTAGACTTCAAAAAACTACAGTATGGATTTATTCCTAATTTGTGTCCAAATTGGCTGCATCAACTTCTGTTTTCTCTTACTTTTAGAATTCTTCTAGAACTTAGAAATATTATAAGATACATATATTTTATAAAAAACAATAGTATAAAAAGGAAAGCTGATTGTGTCATATGGCCATTGAGTTGACAGGATAAGGAAGACTGACTATGTAAGTGAGGCAATGTTGTGGAAATGAACTAAGCTGAAAGACCTGGGGAACATTTCTGAAACTACAATAAGCAATATGACACTAAGGTCTGCTTCTCTTGGGGAGCATCTCAGCTATCTCCACCCTCTAACACTTTTCTTGCAAGGGATACCAGAGACTCAGCAATAATGTACCAGAAGTTAATTTAATCAGAACTGGTTTGACCAAAAAGAGATAGCATCAAAATATCATTCAAAAATATGCGATTATAGGTTTGACTGAGAATTACATAGCTGGCTCCAGCACCTAAAAGAATAACAAATTGGCCCTGGCCGGTTGGCTCAGTGGTAGAACGTTGGCCTGGCGTGCGGGGGACCCCTCGATTCCCGGCCAGGGCACATAGGAGAAGCACCCATTTGCTTCTCCACCCCCCCCCCCTCTCTGTCTCTCTCTTCCCCTCCCGCAGCCAAGGCTCCATTGGAGCAAAGATGGCCCGGGCGCTGGGGATGGCTCCTTGGCCTCTGCCCAGGTGCTAGAGTGGCTCTGGTCGTGGCAGAGCGACGCCCCGGAGGGGCAGAGCATCGCCCCTGGTGGGCGTGCCAGGTGGATCCTGGTCGGGCGCATGCGGGAGTCTGACTGTCTCTCCCCGTTTCCAGCTTCAGAAAAATACAAAAAATAAATAAATAAAAATAAAAATAAAAGAATAACAAATTATTTGGCAGTTTAGTTAGTGTGATCTAAAGCAGAGTTCCTAAAAATTAATTTACCATGAGTGTCTAATAAGCAAATGCAACATAACACAGTTGTTCAGTAAACCAATTTAAAATATTATATGCAAACACACATGAACATGGATCTGTACTCTAAATTAAAAAAACAAGAATAGCTATATGATTTAAAGCCTTCACAAAAAATTACAATCACTGAACCAAGATATACACTGAACTCAAACTAGACTTGGTACCTGGTCAGTTAAGCCATTTTTGATACTCTATGCCAACTTTCCAGACCCCTAAAAGACAAAGTAATCACTGCTACTGGTTATCCATGGTTCCAGCATCTGACATGTTTCTAAACACACTGGCATTACAGTATCACAAGATATGCATGGGGGTGTATCTTAACTAGCGGTTCTCAACCTGTGGGTCGCAACCCCGGCGGGGGTCGAACGACCAAAACACAGGGGTCGCCTAAGGCCAATGGCCAGCCTATATAGTACCACATTTCAATAAGATGTGGCTGGATGATGTTTAGTCATTTAAAATGGGATATTTTTAAAAATACACTATTTATAGAATAGTGGTATGCAAAACCATATAATGGTGACCTAAAATACTGGCATTACTAAATACAGCACTTACAGAGATAAAGGCACTACAAGATCACCTAGAGAAAAACTGCATGCACATGCACAGGCAGAGAGGTTAAGAGAATTTCAAGATCAGTCAATACCACAAAGTTAGGACTAACCCTCTAAATCCTCAAAAAGAAACCTAATTTGTGCTCTCCTTGATACCACATATAACAAGGGTATCTTAAATCAGAAACACCTCAAAGACGACATTTTCCTTTATGAATTGTAATTTTTTCTGAACAACACTAACAGACCTCATAAAATGGAAATTAAGAGCTGGTCAATGGCAAATACATAGTTTTGAAATGGAAAGACTCCCTTCAAGGCATTCTTTTAAAAGTGTTCTTTATTCATAGAAGGGCCATATATGGCTATCCCTAAATCTTACCTCTAATTTTATCTCTCAAAAGCATAACATCAAGAAAAAGAATTCTGTCCCTAAACGTTCTGCTGTTTGTCTTTTCTTTTAATTCCTGGCAAATTGCAGGTTAAGCATGCAGTGATTAATACAATTTCCATCTGCCCTCCTTAGCACTTAAACATTAAAAAAATTTTGACAGGCATTAAAAGCTGTTAACAGATTCTTGCTCATATGTTTATTTTTTCTTCACCTTAGGATGAGCCCCTGCTGTTTCATTAGTAAGACTATAAACACTAAAATCTAATACTTTGAATCACAACTTATTAATACTACTATAAACCAAAATTCCCAAAGAATTAAAATAAGATTTTTGCTAGGTCTCAAACTCTGTAAGCTATATAGATAGCCAAGCAACATTTTCTTTAAGTCACTCACCATCTTGCCCGTCTAGAGATGACGCAGTGGATATAGTGTCAACCTGGAACACTAAGGTCCCAGGTTTGAAATCCAGAGGTCATCAGCTTGAACGCAGGCTCATCGGCTTGAGCACAGGTTCACCAGCTTAAGAGCAAGATCATCATGATCCCAAGGTCACTGGCTTGGCTTGGCTTGAGTCCCCACCCACCCATCCAGGCACAAACAAGAAGCAATCAATGAACAACTGAAGTGAATCAATTATGAGCTGATGCTTCTCACTCTCGTCTCCCTTCCTTTCTCTCTCTCTCAAAATCAATTAAAAAATAAATCACTCTCCTTCTTACTTTCCTTCCACAGACTAGAAAATGTAGAAGGTATCCACATGTTTGAAATTCTTTAAGTTGAGTAAGTAAAAGTCAACATTAGCTATCTTCTGAGATTTTTACTCCCTTTCTACTCTCAGCCATTTCAGTGATATCTCTAGTGACACTTCTTATACTCTCTACTCTATTTTTAAGAATTTCTTCTATTTTACCCTTCTTAGACACTAACTTTCCTGTGGACAAGGGCTTTGTCTACTGATCAATTCCTCAGGTAAGTGCCTATTCTGTGCCTGAACAAATCAATAATTGTTTTTGACACTGAAATGAGCCTAGGCAAATCAAGACCAATTTTCATTGGGAACAACACTCATTCAAAGACTCTGAACTTGCTTATGAGCCATTCAAAGACATCAACTTATTAAATAGCATAGAAATAAACAAACATCTACTATTTCACATCTAATTTAACACTAATTCGTTGAGAAAACAGATTAATGATCCTGGGCAATAAAGTGTGATACAAGAAGTAGAACTGTCTGAAAACGCTGTCAGGAGCACTCTGGGTACCGACCCAAAGATCTGAAATCACTCCTTCATCCCTTCCTCCGAGCAGGAGAGGCCGTGCTCACACTCAACTTCAGACAGGACCACACTGTCATCCCTTAGCAGGGCTGACCCAGCTTCCTATGGGCCTCAGGTCTCCACATGCTGAACAGGTGAATTTCTCAGATGACTACAGGCATCCATACTATACTGTCTGGTTCCCAACTAGTTTGTGTGGCTATTTACTGATAAGGTTGAATCTACGGCTTATTCTAGAATATGAGGGAATAATATAGGACAGGATACCTTCACTGGAATGAACATCTATGTTCTATGTATTGAGCAAACTGTCAAAACTCTGGCATCCCTCTGTGTAGAAGAAGGAAATTGGGAATTCACACCTCAAGTCTTGCTGATCCTGGCTTTTTCCCATAAAATTCCCCCCTTTCCCAATAAACTGTATTCCTTAATCCAGGGGTCTCAAACTCGCGGCCCGCGGGCCGCATGCGGCCCACCGAACAATTTTGTGCGGCCCGCAGACTAATCCACGAAGTTCAAAATATTTTGGATAAAATTAAGTAAGCCTAGGGGCCTACTTGTATTTTTCATTTCTCTAGCATCCTAGCTAGATATTAGCTTAGTTAACAGCAGTTGTGATGCGAACTACAGTTTCTGGTCGTTTTGTGACACTGAGTAAACTGCACGTACGATTGTGCTTGTTGTACTGATTTTTTTTTGTTTTCAACTGCAGTGAGAAAAGTGTTGCGTAACAATTGCCTTTTGTAGACCTAGTTGCCCGCCTAACGGCTGTGATCTTGCTCTGCGGCCCACATGCTGAGTTGAGTTTGAGACCCCTGCCTTAATCCATGCCATGATATTGTTGAATTTGTCCTAAGCTCTGATGCATGATAAGTTACAAGCTAGATGGATTCACCTTGCAAATCTAAGGACATTAAACTTTTCTCTGAGTTTACAGATCAGTAATTAAAAATGCCATCTGCCAGACACCATGCTAGATGTTTAATATTTGATTTGTTTCTCACAATTTCCCTTCTGAGGTACTGCCTGCATCTTTCAGGTGATGAAACTGACAATAAAACAAATTAAACAATTATCCAGCTAAAAGAGACAGAGGCAGCCTCTATTTTATTTTATTTTTTTAATATTTTTTATTTATTCATTTTAGAGAGGAGAAAGAGACAGACAGACAGACAGACAGAAAGGAGGAGCAGGAAGCATCAACTCCCACATGTGCCTTGACCAGGCAAGCCCAGGGTTTCGAACCGGCGACCTCAGTGTTTCCAGGTCAACACTTTATCCACTGCGCCACCACAGGTCAGGCAGAGGCAGCCTCTAAACACCAGCCCATCACATTTTAAAATTTGTATACTCTCAAATTTAAAAGTGCTCTTCTCAGGACTCCACAATGTCACAGATTAAAATAAACTCTGTAACATTGTTTGTAGGAAGGTTTAGTCCACTCCCCAAATGCAGGTGCCCATAACCTCCCTCAGATATAGACGTACAGTTTATACATGAACAAATCCTTTGAGAGAGAATTCACTAAAGTATGCACTACACAAAGACATCTATTGTTATCTTTCCTGTATATATTTTAAAGACTAAATTACATCAACAGAAAATAATGAGGAAAATTACTCTTTTCACTAAAAAATTCATGTAGTTTCCAAGCCAAATAAGCAGTAAACAATTAACATTATTCAAAAATCTCACCAAAATCTTTTCTTTTTAAGGTCCAGTGTTACCCTTGAGAGGTCTATGCTGGGACTGCAAACAAAGACAAACTGTATTTTTTCTCATGTCATTGTAGGAAAAAGACAATAGTAATTATAAACAAAGGTGAAATAAAGTTGGGGGACTGAAAAGGTAATAAGATTTCTGTGATAAGCTTCAGGGAAAACTATGGGGCAAAAGGACAGGGTGTATAGAACAAAACAGGTGGGAAAGGACAGCTGTTTGGTGTAAAGACAGTTACAGTAAGAGAAGGAAACAATCTGAAAACAAAATCACAAGAAAGGAACTAGTCATTCAGTAAAAGCACTATGAAAACAAATTCCCCTCATAGTGAGGCACTGCAATAACACTGCACCACACTGCCAAATCATATCCCCGCAACAGACATCCAACCAATTAGTCAACTCTAAATCAGAAAACAAACCAAAACCAGGAAACTGAGAATTTCTTATCCACCTACTGACAGGATATGCAATAACAGTCTTCCATCTCCCAAATATTCTCTCCCTTACACCAAAAGAATGCCTGAGATATAAGACTGGAAGTGGTAAGTCTAAAAGAAAAGAATATATTGGAACATGAAATAAATCTTTGAAACTCAGTGTGGTCATTTTCAAGTTAGTATGTTATCAGTGACAAGTATTATTTACATCATATTCTAGGCTATTTCAAAAACACTTGAATTATTTAAACCATATAACAATTTGAAAGATTTAGTTAAATCATTAATAAATGAAAGCAATAAATAACAATAAAAGATCTACCTCAAATTAACTAAACACATTCAATTCCAATTTAATCAAGTAAACAGGTTGAACTGATAGGAATTTTCTCTATTAAAATATAATTCTCCATTAGGTATATTAAGATTTCTGGAGTTATGATATTATGAAACTCACTAATATAAGGTCTACCGGAAAGTTTTGTCCGTTTTTGGAATAAAACAAAATACAAATTTTTCTTACCGTCAATAAATTTTATTAAATAACATATTTCTTTTTTTTTTTGTATTTTTCTGAAGCTGGAAACGGGGAGAGACAGACAGACTCCCGCATGCACCCGACCAGGATCCACCCGGCACGCCCACCAGGGGGCGACGCTCTGCCCACCAGGGGGCGATGCTTTGCCCCTCCGGGGCGTCGCTCTGTTGCGACCAGAGCCACTCCAGCGCCTGGGGCAGAGGCCAAGGAGCCATCCTCAGCGCCCAGGCCATCTTTGCTCCAATGGAGCCTAGGCTGCGGGAGGGGAAGAGAGAGACAGAGAGGAAGGAGAGGGGGAGGGGTGGAGAAGCAGATGGGTGCTTCTGTGTGCCCTGGCCGGGAATCAAACCCGGGACTTCTGCACGCCAGGCCGACGCTCTACCACTGAGCCAACCGGCCAGGGCCCAATAACATATTTTCCAATCCTATCTTCCGAATATGGTCCGAAATGGTTTGCTGAGCTGAATTAAGCCTTTCTGTGATCTCCGATGTTGTCAGAAGAGGATCTTGCTCCAACATGGTCTTAACAACATCGTCATCGATCAAAGATGGTTGCCCAGAATGTGGCTTATCAGAAAGGTCGAAATCATCTGTTTCAAATTTTTTGAACCATCTTCTGCATGTCCTATCAGAAACTGTACCTTCACCAAACACTTTCAATAAATTTCTACATGCTTCTGTAGCATTTCTTCCTTGTTGAAATTCGTATACAATACAGTGGCGTAAATAAACTTTATCAGTAGCCATGGGTACACTATCGCTTCACACATAAGACTAACGTGAATCAACTTTGTTTTAGTTAATTTGCTATGTCGTATGTATACATTAAGTGATAAAAATAGAAAGGCACACATGTGCCAAATAAACGTGCTTACGTGTTGAAACTTGTTGTGATAGAAATGGACAGAACTTTCCAGTAGACCTTATAATTTGCCTCATTAGTTCTGAATCCAAGATGGTGGATGTCAAAATTTCCTAATAAAGACTATAAACTATCAGAGTAACTTGATAAAGTAATACTATTATAGCTATTTATCTTTATTATATGCGGCCTAAGTGTCTGTTTGTCGCTGATAGCTTATTGGTTGCTTGCGTAACTGTACTAGCCAATGGGGTGAAATTGCCACGGCATTCAAATAGTCCCGGCTTCTGGCATGCCACCTCACAAATTGAGGTTAAAGATTGGAGCAATTATTATGCTGTTAAGAAATCTTAACACCAGAAGGGGTCTTTGCAATGGTACAAGACTAGAGGTTCTCCAATTGAAAAATAATGTCATAATAGCTAAGTCTTTTACTGGCTCCTCTAAAGGTGAAATACATGTCATTCCAAGATTTGATTTGGCTTCATCTCAAACAGGGTGCCGTTTCAATTGAGACGTAGACAATTTCCTGTAAAACTTGCCTTTGCTATGACCATCAATAAGTCTCAGGGCCAAACTTAAGCGTGTTGGCATTTTTTTACCTGAGCCTGCATTTGGACACGGTCATCTTTATGTTGCCTGTTCAAGAGTTCGTGAAAGAACGGACATAAAATTAAAAATAATTGATGGTCCTCTGCAAGGCGAGCTTAAAAATGATGGAAAGATCTACACAAGAAATGTTGTGTACAAAGAGATCTTTGACATGTAACTTAACATTTTATTATTTAAATCACCTTTATTTATTGAGCTAGTGGTGGCTCTTAAGAAATGTACCGCCAGTGGTTTCCTTCATTGCACTCTACTTTAAGCAATTAAGGAAGTAGAAGGGGGAAACCCCGTGGGGGAGTAAGCAAAGGGGCGTCCTCGCAGCCTGCCCTGGGTAATTCAGTTTGAATTAGCAGACACCTTTGCACAAATCATTTTAATTACAATTTATAATATCTAGAACAGCGGTCATTTCGTATGACCGCCGGGCTTTCCAGTTTGAGCATATAGAGGAAGCCTCATTCAACTAAAGGCATAATATCTGGCTAATTTTCAGCTTGCTTTGGAATAAGCTACACATTTGAAGACAATGAGTGAACTGTATCTCACTGCTCTGTCAGAAAAGAGCTGTGCCTTGAAAATTGTGTTAAAATAAGCTCTATCTTACTCAGAGAAGCATGCATGCATATTGGGGGGGGGGGGGAGGGTGGTGTGGAAGGGAAAAGGAGGAAATAGAGAGGCGTATGAGTATCTTTATCTGTCAGTTTCCAAAGATTCGCTCTCCCTGAACTTTACCCTGGCATCATCTCTCCAGTTTACTGTAGGATAAGTATTAACCACTGCCATATAAAATGTATTATTTTATGTCTTATCAAACAGTTGCTGAATTGCAAGAAGAAGCTGTGCTTCTTTGGAGGAGAAGAATGTTTTCCCCTTATGGAAAAGGTGTTCTTTTCATTTTAGCAGTTAAGATCTCAGAGCCAAATTCCTAATCCATATTTAAGAACCAAAACCTTACATAACCTGTGTACTAAATTTCCCACCATTCATTTTTAATCTATATTTTGCATGCCTGATATTTTCCATTTCATTACATTTACAAGTATTTTTTAGGCTACTTCAAATTCCTTGTGGGATCAGAAGGGATAAATAAAATTAAAATGAATAAAGGAAGCTCTGCCATTTACTCAGCAAACACTAACTGGACATCTACTACACTCCTAGTCCTATCCTAGACACTGAAGATACGGTAGAGCTTACATTCTAGTAGGAAAACACACATACACACACTACTGTACACCAAGAAGTTTTAAGTACTAGAAACAAATAAAGCCAGAGTAAGGGGCTCGGGAGTAACTAGGTGGAATGAAGAACTTTTAGACAGTGAGAGAAGGTCTCTCTGAAGAAGGTTCACTTGAGCAGAGGTCTAAATGATATAAAAAAGTAAGTTATCACTAATCTACAACGTAAACAGTAAGCACCAAAGACCCAAAAGTGGAAATGAGTTTGTTGTTTTCAAGAAAAGAAATTCATTGACTAGACAAAAATGAGCAAGGTAGCAGGTGGAAGAAAAGGAAGTCAGAGACATAGGAAAATTTTGCACTGTTAAGGCCTTGTAGACACAATAAGGAATGTGATTTTACCCCAAATATGACAAAATGAATACCAGTTTTAAAAAACAACATGATCTGGTTTACTTCCCCCCCTTCTGTAAGACAATTCAATTGTATGAAGCAAAAGACAAAAAAGAAAACCAATTAAAAAACTAATTAATCTATTGATCTACATGCAAGATGATAGTCTGTATCAGAATAGTAAGGGAGGAAACATGGCAGAGTTGGAATATACTTTGAAGGAAGAATAACAAAATTTAACAGAAGAGGGAGATAAATGGTGACAGGAGACGTGACTTTGGGTGGTGAGCACACAATACAGTGTACAGATGATGTATTATAGAACTGTACACTTGAAACCTATATAATTTATTAACCAGAGTCACGCCAATAAATTCAATAAAAAGTTAAAGATAAAAAAGAAGAGTGGAAGTAGGAGTGAAAAAGGATTCAGGAATAACTCCTACATTTTTAGACCGAGTTACTGAATGGTGTTAAATATTCATGAGACATACAGTTACTTAAAATGAGTTTAAGGTTAGCAGAAGGGGTTTAGAACATATATATGGATTCACTGACAAATCCAATGTCTCGATTTGCCTAGGAAACATGTAGATGAAGACCAGTTTAAGGAAGAGCTCTGGGATCCTCCTTCATTTAAAAATGGAAAGAAGGAGAAACCAGCAAAGAAAACCAAGAGGGAACAATCACTTAAGGTAGGAGTAAAACCAGGAAAGTGTGATGTACCAGAAGACTAGTGAAGGCATTCCAAAAAGGAACAGTAAACAAAGAGAAAATGTTGCTGAGATTGTGATTAAGATGAGTTCTAATAGCTGGTTCTTGAACTTGGCAAAATAGGCATTGCTGTTCATCTGAGCAAGAGAATTTTCACTAGTGGCAGGGACACAAATCTGAGGAGAAGAGGAAATACGAGGTCAGGTAGTGAAAACAGTAAGTACAGGTTACACTTTCAAGGAATTCTCTTCATCATCCCAACTCGTAAATGATAAACATCTAGAATTCAACTCTAGTGTTACTAGAACTAGAGTTCAGATACGTAATGGGTTTTTTTAATATGCTACATTGAAATCAATTGTTACATTTCCCAGAAAACAGTTAAGGATTATAAATAAAGAATGCTCACAACATTGTGTTTATCAGAGAAAAATCAGAAGGAAACCAACAACATTATAATAAGTGTTACATGAGTAAAATAACCATTTATACAAAAAAAACATAATATAGCTATTATTTATGACATATTTACTGACATGAAAACTTTTCTCAATACTATTCATTTTTTTTAAAAAAGGTTATAAATCAGAATATACTACTATATTTGTATGTAACTTTACTCACTGAATGAGAAAACATATTCACCAATATATCCAACAAGGGGTTATATAAAATTTATAAGAACTCATACAATTCAACACTAGGAAGACAATCCAATTAGAAAGTGGGCAAAGGGCCTGACCAGGCGGTGGTGCAGTGGATAGAGCATCAAACTGTGATGCAGAGGACCCAGGTTTGAAACCCCAAGGTCGCCAGCTTGAGTGCAGGTTCATCTGGTTTGAGCAAGGCTAACCAGCTTGGACCCAAGGTCGCTGGCTTGAGCAAGGGGTCACTCGGTCTGCTGTAGCCTCCCGGTCAAGGCACCTATAAGAAAGCAATCAATGAACAACTAAGGTGCCGCATCAAATAACTGATGCTTCTCATCTTTCTCCTTCCTCTCTGTCTGTCCCTATCTATCTCTCTCTGTCTCCCACCCCATCCCCGCAAAAAAAAGTGGGCAAACGACCTAAAAAGACACTTCCCCAATGAGGACATACAGATGGCTAATAGACATATGGAAGAATGCTCATCATTACTAATCATCAGAGAGATGAAAATTAAAACCACATGAGATGTCACCTCACATCTGCCAAAATGTTTTTCATCAACAAATCAACAAACAAGTGTTGGCAAGGATGCAGTAAAAAGGAAACCCAGTGCACTGTTGATGGGAATGCAGACTGGTGCAACCACTATGGAAAACAGTATGGTTCCTCAAAAAATCAAAAATATTGATAGAACTGCCTTTTGACCAGAGATCCCACTCCTGGGAATATATCCTACGGATCCTGAAAGACTAATTCAAAAACATTTATGCATACCTATGTTCACTGTACTGTTATTTACAACAGCCAAGATCTGGAAACAGCACAAGTGCCCATCAGCAAATGAGTGAATAAATCAGCTGTGATATATCTACACAATGAAATACTACACAACTGCAAAAAAAAAAAAAAAGAGGTCTTACCATTTGCAACAGCAGGGATGGACAGGGAGATTATTATGCTAAGTGAAATAAACCAGTTAGGGAAAGACAAATACCATCTTATCTCACTTATATGTAGAATCTAATCAACAAAATAGAAACAGAGGCAGAGTCACATGAAACAGACTGACAGCTCTCAGGATGGGGTTTGGGGACTTTGGATGAAAAAAGGTGAAGGGATTAGTCACACAGTTAACAGTGTGGTGATGACCAGAAGGAAAGGGGGATGGGGGCTAGAAGTGGGGAAAGTGGAGACAGAAAGAGCATTGCTAGGGGCAACGGTGCACAGTGCAGTGGGCAGAAGCTGCTTTGTTGGAATTGTGTACCTGAAATCTGTTTGGTTTTGGTGAACCAATGTGATCCCAATAAATTCAGTTAAAAATAAATAAAATAAAAACCTTAAATAAGTAAGTAAATAAATGTATTGGGGAAGGAGGAATGTGTGTGTATATGCATATACACAGGGGGAAGAAAAACCAGAGGTACACAAACCAAAAGAGTAATAGTGGTTCTATCAAAGTACCTTAGATTATAGTTGATTTTTTAATTATATATTTCCTTATTTCCCAAATTTTCAACAGAGAAAATGACTAAGAAAAATTACTCATCATAATAAAGTTTATTTGTTAAAAAAATATTAAAATGGTAACAAAATTCTTACTTCTCCTTCTAAGTGTGCTCTTTAAGTCAGTTACAGTCTGTCCTGGTTCCCTTTTCCTTCCTCATCCACACAGGTTAGTTGAGGTGCTCTCCTCTATGCTTCCAGAAACTATATTAGAACAATCAATTTTCCTAAATCTATAATTCACCACATTACTAAAACCAATGGCACAAAACTCCATAAATCAAGCTAAATGAAACCAACTAATCAGTAAGTATTTGTTGGTTTCATTCATTGGTATAACAAACCTATTGCTAAACTGCAAATTGTTTCCTAATGTTAACTTACAATTGACTACAAAAGAAATCTTTCTTTTTAAGTGGTGTTTTAAACTGATTCAAAAATTTGAAAGGTTTTTGTACTCGAGAAAAGTTTGATTTTATGAATCAGAAAATCTGATGCTCTATTAGTAGTTTCATGCTCTATTAGTATTTTTACAAAGTCATTTTACATTTTGATTGTTCAGTACCATATGGTAATTTATGATGCAGGCAGAAAAGTGCAGACCATGGTGTGATGATGCATCACCTTAAACTGTTGGAGATGAGAGCTAAGAGTGAATTCCCAACACCTGCAGCTCATTTAATTATAAAGATATAAGGTAATAATCACATCTGATTTAGGATCTATAACAAAATCAGCATTTCATAAATTTCATTAGTTAAAAATGATACATGTTATGTTTACAATTAGGGAATAATAGTCAAAGGAAAGGAAAACTTCACTTCTAGAATAGCCCTCAAATAAGAATGGCTTACATAAAAAAACAAAATTAAAAATTAGATGAAGTCATGTTTCATCTACAATACAAAGACAAAGCCACCATTTATTTTATGTCTACCCCACCTAACTAGCTTAGAAACACAGAACCTTTCTGGCACATATATTATTCTATACTTCCAGATGAATCTTTCAGGAAGACACAATTCATGACAAGTGTCTGTTTAGAAAAAGAGAAGTGGCCATGGCCGGTTGGCTCAGCGGTAGAGCGTTGGCCTAGCGTGCGGAGGACCCGGGTTCGATTCCTGGCCAGGGCACACAGGAGAAGCGCCCATTTGCTTCTCCACCCCTCCGCCGCACTTTCCTCTCTGTCTCTCTCTTCCCCTCCCGCAGCCAAGGCTCCATTGGAGCAAAAATGGCCCAGGCGCTGGGGATGGCTCTGTGGCCTCCGCCTCAGGCGCTAGAGTGGCTCTGGTCGCAACATGGCGACACCCAGGATGGGCAGAGCATCGCCCCCTGGTGGGCAGAGCGTCGCCCCTGGTGGGCGTGCCGGGTGGATCCCGGTCGGGCGCATGCGGGAGTCTGTCTGACTGTCTCTCCCTGTTTCCAGCTTCAGAAAAAAAAAAAAAAATGGAAAGAAGAAAAAGAAAAAAAAAAAAGAAAAAGAAAAAGAGAAGTAATAAAGTAGATTTCATTAAACTTGTGTGAAATGATCTAAAGAAGGTAGGTAAATTACAGCATGGAAGAACAGATCCCTTAATAACAAAGGTACTTCAAAAATAGAAATATATTAAAAATTATTTTAAAGACAATATTAAATTCTAAATACACAGGAATTTAATTAATTGTCCAATCATGCTGTTGTTTCACTTTAAACCCAGTTTGTCTGTAGGGAAAAATTTTTTTTGAACTTTAAAGGAAATGGAAATGCTTATTCCTTTTGACCTCATCTTAAGCTGTGATGGAGAAAATGAAAAGCAACTTATCAACATTCAATTTCAGTTAATAAGAAAAAGGAACAAAATTAACGAAGCCCAAAGAAATCTCATTATTTCAAAAGTCACTTGATTGATGGTCCCAATTGTACAATCATGAATGCAATTAAGCCCATTTTACAGAAGGACATCCAGATCTTCTGAACCTGATAAGGAAGCTTTTGGATCATTTATAGCATTTGTTCATTTTTAAAATCTAGTTTATCCAAAAATCATGGTAAGCTTCCATCCTGCTTACCTTGTCTGCTATTTTAAACTACCTCCCAGAATCATAACAATGGGGAACAATTTATTTTTCATTTTCTGTTGCATGAGATTTTAGAACTGTTTCTATATATTTCTGCATCGCTGATTCCAAATGTGAAATCTGTTTTTGGTGCATGCTCTAGTTTTTATGCAATTTTAATTTCTTTTTGTTACAGTTAATGGCATGCATTGGTTTTTAAATTGGAGTTAAAGGGCAACGACTCTTGGATTGAACATAACCACAAGGCAATTAATGTTTTACAAACATCACTTTTACATAATTGTAGTTGTTTTTAAATGTAAAAAATTATTATCTGATAAAAATACCCTCTTATTTTAAGATTGAATCATGGCTTCTTCAAGTAGGTGTAAATGTAAGAATAGTCCTGACTCCTGTTATATATGTGGCTGTTACACACTTCAATGTCAAAGGTGCAATATTTCATCATTTGTGACACGTGCATATATTGCCTATTTTCAAGTTCCCCTTGGCGACCAAGACAAGAATTGGGCTCCTCATATTGTGTGTCATATTGTGAGAAAATGCTTCGTGACTGGACAAAAGAAAAACGCAAAGAAATGCCTTTTGCTATTCCCATGGTTTGGTGTGAACCTAAGGACCACAGCATTGACTGTTATTTCTGTCTGATCCATACAAAGGGCATCGGCAAGAAAAAATGGCGTATGATTGTATATACTAATTTTCCTTCAGCAATACGACCTATCCCACACTCTGAGACACTCCCAGTTCCAGTTTTCAATGGTTTTATTTCTTCTAAGGATGAAGAAAGTAAACATGGTGATCAAGTGTATTTTGATAAGATGCATGAGGAAATGGTTGTAGAATCTGAAGGGTCTTCTTCTGATGCCAAGCAGTCGTTAACCCCTCAGCAGTTTAGCCAACCCGAATTGAATGATTTAGTAAGAATGACATAAATTGTCCTCGGCTTTCTAAAGTATGAGGAGCATAACTGGATCATTTGTGTGGATCTTAAAATGGTAGGTTTCTTGCTAGGACAACAGAGAGGTTTCACGAAGTATCCTTGCTTTCTGTGTTTGTGGGACAGCCAAGCTCAGAAGAAACACTGGACACAGAAGGAGTGGCTGAAACGTGAAGCTCTAGAAGTAGGGATGCAAAATATTGTGAATGAACCTGTAGTTAATCGAGACAGGATTATTTTTCCCCCACTTCACATCAAACTAGGCTTAATGAAGTAGTCTGTTCAGGCTTTGAATACAGAAAGTGAATGCTTTCAACGTATTATTTCTGCTTTTCCTGCTTTGTCTTTTGAGAAGATAAAAGCAGGTGTATTCGATGAACCTCAAATTCGAACCCTCATATGTGACAAAGAATTTGCCAGGAAAATGAATAAGGAGGAGAAAGCAGCATGGCAGTCACAAAGAACTTCCTTGGCAACAAAAAAGCAGAAAACTATGAATTTCTGGTTCAAAGGATGCTGTTGGCTTTCCACGACATTGGATGTAACATGAGTGTTAAGATTCACTTCCTGAACAGTCACCTTGATTAAGTTTCCCAAAAATCTTGGAGCTGTTAGTGATGAGCAGACTACTGATGGAGCAGCAAACGAGATTGTCCTCAACAAGTACACAAACACAAGAGCTACAAACGCAATTTTTGCCTGGATTCAATTTAAGTAAGTTTTGCACAAATTTTATGATTAAAGTAAGTTTTTTAATATGTTCTATTTTGAAACTGTAGACAAACTCTGATGCAATCATATCTTTTAGTGTATTAGTGTATTTACTGCATTATATAAATTATTATATATTTTTTAAATTTATTTAATCATTTTAGAGAGGAGAGGGACAGAGGGAGAGAGAGAAAGGAGAGACAGAGAGAGAGAAGAGGGGGAGGAGCTGGAAGCATCAACTCCCATATGTGCCTTGACCAGGCAAGCCCAGGGTTTCGAACCGGCGACCTCAGCATTTCCAGGTTGACGCTTTATCCACTGCGCCACCACAGGTCAGGCCTAAATTATTATATTTTCACAAAGATGATGCCCAAAAAGATTCTACTTCATTATGTTAAACTAAATGTTGAAAATTTTACAATAAGATGAAAACCTAAAATCTTGAATTGCAAAAAACCTGTAGCTTACAGAGAAAAACTAATGTCAGATTTAAGATCAGCACACTTGAATTAGGTAAGAACAAGTGTTTTTGTGGATGCAACAAAAATTTTGTTCCCCAGTGTAATTTATCTGATGATTAGTCACAGAATTTCCTAATGTCAAATGGGAAGATTTTGCCTCTAAATCTAGTGGGGTGGGCAGAGCATGGGAAGAAAACAATATGAATGTTTTGTTATTCATGAAGTGAACAGTTTGTTGTTTTTGTTTTGTTTTGTTTTGTTTTGTTTTACAGGAACAGAGAGAGAGTCAGAGAGAGTGACAGATAGGGACAGACAGGAACAGAGAGAGATCAGAAGCATCAATCATCAGTTTTTCATTGCGACACCTTAGTTGTTCATTGATTGCTTTCTCATATGTGCCTTGACCATGGGCCTTCAGCAGACCGAGTAACCCCTTGCTTGAGCCAGCGACCTTGGGTCCAAGCTGGTGAGCTTTTTTTTGCTCAAGCCAGATGAGCGCACGCTCAAGCTGGCAACCTCGAGGTTTCAAACCTGGGTCCTCTGCATCCCAGTTCGACGCTCTATCCACTGCGCCACCGCCTGGTCAGGCAGTTTGTTTTGTTTTTTATGGTTTTTTTTTTTTTTTTGTGTGTATTTTTCTGAAGCTGGAAACGGGGAGAGACAGTCAGACAGACTCCTGCATGCGCCCAACCGGGATTCACCCGGCACGCCCACCAGGGGCGACGCTCTGCCCACCAGGGGGCGATGCTCTGCCCCTCCGGGGCGTCGCTCTGCCGCGACCAGAGCCACTCTAGCGCCTGGGGCAGAGGCCAAGGAGCTATCCCCAGTGCCCGGGCCATCTTTGCCCAATGGAGCCTCGGCTGCGGGAGGGGAAGAGAGAGACAGAGAGGAAGGAGGGGGAGGGTGGAGAAGCAAATGGGCGCTTCTCCTATGTGCCCTGGCCGGGAATCGAACCCGGGTCCCCCCGCACGCCAGGCCGACGCTCTACCGCTGAGCCAACCGGCCAGGGCCCAGTTTGTTTTGTTTTAATAACAGTTTTGTAGTTTTAAAATCACAAATATAAAAAGAAAATAGTTTGCAGATATAATGAAGAAAATACTGGGCTAAAAAGAGGTGCCTATTCAGAGATGGTTTGTTAATTTTTGGTTGTTAATAAACATAGAAGGAGGAAGAGACTCTGGAACACCAATACAAAGACTTTATAATTAAGTTGTTATGTGACCCAGGTTATACCCAGCCAGCATTTCCATGAGTGTGTTAAAGGGATGCAATTCTGCTACAATTAAGGTTAACAAATTAATAGAAAATAAAAATTAACTCAAAAGACCTGCTTCATTAATGAGTTGGCAGAACAGAGATTAAGCACACAAGTTTTGGAACTACTCATTACTATGTCCAAACCCTAGCTCTGCTGTTGAGTAACTCAAGATATTTTAACCTCGAAATCTTCAAGTTCCTCATCTGTAAAACAGCAAAGATAAATATATTTTTAACAGGGTTATTGTAATGATTAATTAGAAAATATAAGGGAAGTGCTTATCAAACTGCCTAGCACAATAAATGGTTCCTTTCTTGCTATCACCAACACAAAGCAGAATAAGCCAGAAACAGAGAGCAGCAGAGACCAGCAGAGAAAGGGAGTAGGCTCCACAATCTTTATTTTCACTCATCTAATCTACAACCCCAAAAGCCATCAACCAGTTCTGATCACAGATGTGTCCTTATACTCTGGTCTTACTACTTCCACTCTACCATCCTACTGAAAGGGGCATCAAACCTTGGTCATCTGACCTTGACCTGTTACTCTTTCTCCTGCACTTTATTGTCCTGCTCCCTCCACTCTCTCTCTCTTCTATACACTACCTAGCCGCTATCTTCCATGTTAGTTCCCTTGAGCAGAAAGTCAGCAACCACAAGTCTGGCTCAAAATAAAAGAGTTCCAAGATTGAAAAATAAACCTCTACTAACATTCATGAGTGCAATCAAGAAAACAGAGAAGATAATTTATGTACAATAATTACTTAAAAACACTGACAAACATGTAATTTTTATTTTTCATAAACCCTGGCTTATCCAGTACATGTAACCAAAAGATGAATATAAATATAAAAAGACTAGCTGAAAGTTGTTCAACATTTCTACCCATTATCTAATTGAGGCATAAAAGAAAATTATAAATCACTATACATTCACTGCCAAGACAGAAAATGTGGTTTAAAATATGTAATATCCATTTCTGGCAACATGGTGAAACCTCTCACACCACAAACATTTAGAATCTGATAAAATACAACTGAACAGCTTTTCATTAATTAAAATATTGCTAATTTAGCAAGAAAGGTTTCCCATAGTCAGAAAAGGAAACTAGATAGCTCTAATGTATGTTATCAAGCCAGAAACATATCATAAATGCTATGGGGTTGGATATTACGTTCATGACTGGGAAGAAAAGATGCAGGAAATTAAGACAATTTTCTGTGAAACTCTTCAAGTGCTGTACTGCCCATGAAAAAAGACCAGAAAAACTATGCCTCGCGACCTAAAAGGTCAGCAAAGAAAGTCCAATTCAGGTTCTGAGTTCCGGGTAAAGGAAAGAGTGAGGGAAAGAAGATGAGGGAGAAAATCCCAGAATAAAGTTAAAAACCCAAGGTGTTTTATATTATACAATACCAGCAAAAATCTCCAAGTTAAGAAAATAAACATAAAAATTGTTTAAGTTCAGAATTTTAGGAAATTGTAAAAAAGAATAAGTGATGCATAGATCTATGAAATATATAAACATGTTATAAAGAAATACAAACATATTAATGAAATGGAACAGAAAATCAAAAAATAGGCCCAAATTATTTAAAGGTGTTCACAGAGGATAAAAGTGGCACATTCAACAGTGAAGACAGAATTTAATAAACAGGGTTGGAACACCTGGGTAGAGGTCTAGAAAAACAAAGTTTTTAGTTTTTCCACACTTAACACTTTACAAAAGAATAAATTCCCAATGGAATCAAAACTTACATACACAAAATTAAACCATAAAAGTACTAGTGCAAAGCCCTGGCTGGTTGGCTCAGTGGTAGAGCATCAGCTTGGCATGCGAGAGTCCTGGGTTCGATTCCCGGCCAGGGCACACAGGAGAGGCGCCCATCTGCTTCTCCACCCCTCCCCCTCTCCTTCTTCTCTGTCTCTCTCTTCCCTTCCCGCAGCCAAGGCTCCATTGGAGCAAAGTTGGCCCAGGTGCTGAGGATGGTTCCATGGCCTCTGCCTCAGGCACTAGAATGTCTCTGGTTGCAATAGAGCAACACCTGAGATGGGCAGAGCATTGCCCCCTGGTGGGCGTGCTGGGTGGATCCTGGTCGGGTGCATGCAGGAGTCTGTCTGACTGCCTCCCCATTTCCACCTTCAGAAAAATACAAAAAAAAAAAGTACTAGCGCAAACCATGGGACAATTATTTTATAACCTTGGAATAGTGAAGATTTTTTTCAATTTTGACATGAAACTCAGAAGTCACAAAAGACCAAATTGGCAAATTCAACTACATAAAAATTTTTAAAACATGATCCAAAGAAAAGACAATCTGGCCTGACCAGTGGTGGCACAGTAGATAGAGCACTGACCTGGACTACTGAGGTCTCAGGTTGAAAAACCTGAGGACTTCGGCTAAAGTACAGGATCACCAGCTTGAGAGTAGGGTCGCCAGCACGAGTGGTGAGATCAATGACATGATCCCATGGTTACTGGCTTGAGTAAGGGGTTACTGGCTTGGCTGGAGTCCTCCTAGTCAAGGCAAGCATGAGGAGCAATCAAGGAACAACTAAAGTGCCACAACTATGAGCTGATGCTTCTCATCTCTCTCCCTTCCTGTCTCTCTCTCTGTCAAAAAAGGAATGAAGGGCCTGACCAGGTGGTGGCGCAGTGGATGGAGCGTCGGACTGGGATGCGGAGGACCCAGGTTCTAGACCCCGAGGTCGCCAGCTTGAGCGCAGGCTCATCTGGTTTGAGCAAAAGCCTACCAGCTTGAACCCAAGGTCGCCGGTTCCAGCAATGGGCTACTCGGTCTGCTGAAGGCCCGCGGTCAAGGCACATATGAGAGAGCAATCAATGAACTACTAAGGTGTTGCAACGCGCAATGAAAAACTGATGATTGATGCTTCTCATCTCTCTCCGTTCCTGTCTGTCTGTCCTTGTCTATCCCTCTCTCTGACTCACTCTCTGTCTCTGTAAAAAAAAAAAAATTTTTTTAAATAAAAAATAAATAGAAAAAAATTTCATTTAAAAAAAAAAAAGGAATGAAGGGAGAGAACGCAGGAGGGAGGGTGCAAGGAAGGCAGGAAGACAGGGAGGGAGGGTGGCAGTGAAGGAGGGACAGGCTGGAAAATAAAAACAGACCAAAAACAAAAAGCAAATTACTTGCAATTCAACAGATTGAAAGCAAAGGTCCAACTATCCCAATATAAATTGCTGATACAAAGAGTAAAGAAACAGCCCAACAGGGTAAAAGGGATCTACTGCCTATTCCCAGAATAGGCAATACAAATGGCTTAGTCAAAATAGGAGAAATGTAAATAAAAATGTCACAGTGATGCCATTTCCCTCCTAGATAGTAACTGGGAAAGGTAAAACAAACAGAGTAAAGGTTTGCTTATGGCATTTTGGACAACTGCTTTATTTTTTTTCTTTTCTTTACTTTAATTGAATTTATTGGAGTGACACTGGTTAACAAGAGCACACAGGTTTCATGTGCAAATTCTACAACACATTTTCTGTACGCCATACTGTGTGATTTAAGCTGCTATGTTTGTGGAAATTTGTTCTGCAGCAACAGAAAACTAAACATTGCCTAGAATGGCTCTCTAGATTTTTTTTTTATTTCTTTGATGTGCTTGGACTAACACAATATACAATTCCCTAAATAAATGCTTATTAAATTAACTGTGAGAATCAGTCTGATCTTTCTGGCCTACTTAGATTTCCATTCTATAATAACAAACATGCAAAAAAATTTTTTTCACAGATAAGAGAAATTGGAAATTGCTTTGGAAAGAGACTCATTAGCAGTACCTTATCCTACAAAAGGATGAGAAGCTATAGAACCTGCAAGTAAGAAAATATCAAAGGAATGTGATTATTTCCTGTGATTCCTCACAGGTTAGCAAAAGGAAAACACAGTTCACAGGTAATAATCAAAGATATTTCCAACATATGAGCAATTATTTTCTTAGTTTGTTACCTAGAGATTTCTTTATAAAACAAAATACTCAAAATCTTGACATTCTGATGAAATTAATATCTGAAGTATATATATACCTAAAAATATAAAAGAATGAAAATATAAAACTACATATTAAGTATATTTTACATTGACCTGAAAAAGATAACTTTGATTTATATAACGTATGCCTCAGAGAACTAACAGGAGAACAGCACTGAGAAATATAGAAAAACAAAACCCTTGAACAGGCTCTAAAATACTGCTCCTGGTTAATATCATTCATCTGAGTGAAAATGATCCTGAGCAACAAAGGCAGCAAAAGCTTGCAATATTAAAATCAAGTTTGATATAACAAGAGAAAGCTGCTGGCAAGGAATCATTTGTTTCAAAAGTAAAAAATAAGAAGTAGAAGAAACTGAAGCAAGCAGCCAAAAAGAGGGAAAAGAAAAAATTGCTGGACTGGCCTGACCTGTGGTGGCGCAGTGGATAAAGCGTCGACCTGGAAATGCAGAGGTTGCCGGTTCAAAACCCTGGGCTTGCCCGGTCAAGGCACATATGGGAGTTGATGCTTCCAGCTCCTCCCCCCCTCTTCTCTCTCTCTGTCTCTCCCTCTCCTCTCTAAAATGAATAAATAAATAAAAAATTTAAAAAAAATTGCTGGACTCAGATAAGAGGACAGGCTGATGGTTTCCAGAAGGGAAGGAATTTAGGGAAATGAGTGAAAAAGGTAAGGTATTAAGCAACGAAAAAAAAAATCTCATACACAGACAACAGTATGGATTACAAGAGGAAAAAGGGGGTGAAGGAGGTAGAGGGAATTAAGGGCGATAAATAATGGAAGGAGACTTGACTTGGGGTGGTGGACACATACATTATATAGATGATATAGAATTGTACACTTAATCTATATCATTTTATTAACCAATGTCACCCCAATAAATTCAATTTAAAAAATGAGAGGGGATAGAAAAGAAAAAGGTAAAGGAATTACGAAGTACAAATTGATAGTTACAAAATACAGAATATTAAAGTACAGCATAGAGACTCTGACCAGTTCGTTCAGTGGTTGAGCATCAGCTTGTAGTATGGATGTCCCGGGTTCAATTCCCAATCAGGGCACACAGGAGAAGCACTCATCCGCTTCTCCATGCCTCCCCCTCTCGCTTCTCTCTCTCTTTCTCTCTCTCTCTCTCTTCCCCTCCTGCAGCCATGGCTCAACTGGAGCAAATTGGCCCCAGGTTCTGAGGATGACTCCATGGCCTCCACCTCAGGCACTAAGAAAAGCTCAGTTAGGGCAACAGAGCAAAGCCCCAGATGAGCACAGCCCTGTCCCCTACTGGGCTTGCTGAGTGGATCTCGGTTGGGGCACATGCAGAAGTTTGTCTCTGCCTCCCCTCCTCTCACTGAATTTAAAAAAAAAAAAAAAAGTACAGCATAGGAAATACAGTCAATATAATGTAATAACAATGTATGAAGCCAGGTGAGTACTGGAAATATCGGTGGATCGTCTAATCCAGGGGTCCCCAAACTACGGCCCGCAGCCGCATGCAGCCCCCTGAGGCCATTTATCTGACCCCGCTGCACTTCCGGAAGGGGCACCTCTTTCATCGGTGGTCAGTGAGAGGCGCACATTGACCATCTCATCAGCCAAAAGAAGGCCCATAGTTTCCATTGAAATACTGGTCAGTTTGTTGATTTAAATTTACTTGTTCTTTATTTTAAATATTGTATTTGTTCCCGTTTTGTTTTTTTACTTTAAAATAAGATGTGTGCAGTGTGCATAGGGATTTGTTCATAGTTTTTTTTATAGTCCGGCCTTCCAACGGTCTGAGGGACAGTGAACTGGCCCCCTTAGTGATTACAGTTTGGGTAATCACTAAGCTGTACACTTGAAACTAATACAAAATAATACTGAATGTAAACTGCAGTTAAAAATTAAATTTAAATTAAAAAAAAGAAACATTTAAAAAAGTGCTGGAGGCCCTTGCCGGTTGGCTCAGTGGTAGAGCGTCGGTCTGGCATGCGGAAGTCCCGGGTTCAATAATCGGCCAGGGCACACAGGGGGGGCGCCCATCTGCTTCTCCACCCCTCCCCCTCTCCTTCCTCTCTGTCTCTCTCTTCCCCTCGCGCAGCCGCGGCTCCATTGGAGCAAAAGATGGCCCGGGCGCTGGGAATGGCTCCTTGGCCTCTGCCCCAGGCGCTAGAGTGGCTCTGGTCGTGACAGAGCGAGGCCCTGGATGGGCAGAACATCACCCCCTGGTGGGCGTGCCGGGTGGATCCCGGTTGGGCACATGCAGGAGTCTGTCTGACTGCCTCCCCATTTCCAGCTTCAGAAAAATACAAAAAAATAAAAAATAAATAAAAAAGTGCTGGAGACAGCATGTGTTTATAGTAACACAAAGTTTCAGGTCTATGGCATAAATTTGAATCTGATGGCCTTTTCTAGGAACTCTTCCTTTTTTCCTACAATAGATTTATTTTTTAAATGATAGATGCAGACATTAATTTTTACAGCCAGATTCTTCTGATAATAGTTAGGAGTTGTATCTATATCCAGGTCTGAATGATAGATATAATTAAATTTAAGGTCTGGAGAGATAAATACAAGTATTTTGTGCTAGAACTTTCTCATTCAAAAATTCTCTTTGTTATAATAGGGGGTGAGGGGAGGGGATTTCACTAAATTTTGCATATTTAAAAAGTACATATATGTCTCCATGCAATATAAGCAACTAACTCAAGGAACCCTTTTTCTCAATTACAGCTGACTCTCAGTATTATTTTCTATTAGTTTCAGGTGTATAGCATGATGGTTAGACCATCATGTAATTTACAAAAGGGTTCCCCCTGGTATTTCAAGTACCTACCTGACAGCATACATAGTTTTTACAATATTATTGACTATATTCCCTATGCTGTACTTTACATGGAATCTTTTAATTATCTTTTTTAAATCTCCTCAAGAATAAAGTTTCATACAATTGCAAAAAAAGGTAATTTATTCTAAGCATGACTAAACCAGACTTGAGAGAATGACATATCCCTGAAGGGAAATAATACGCTGCTATCTCGTAACTATAAATTTTGTAAAAGAAATCAGATGCTTCTTCTGTCTTATACATAAACAAAAGAGGACTAACAAATATTTCAAATTAGGTTTAAAAGAAAAAACAACACACATAGCATTTTTCGAGTTACAGTACTATTGGCTTTAGTACATTTTAAATCATATAAAGGCAGTACTCACTGGATATTCCAGGACTTACCAACACACACATACATTTGAGTTTACTGAATAGAGCAGTGTTGGGTTCCACTTGATGCACAACAGATCACACTGTACACAGCACACAACAATTCTATTTTTTCTTAGGGGGGGCAGTGTTGACTACAAATAAACCCACCTCTATATTTTTTCTTTTACAACCTTTCCCACAGCTCCCTGTTAAAACGTATCTCTGAACAATAAGATTCTCAAGATCACCTAATGTTAATGGTGGTAAAAGAGTGTTGATAGTTGGCAGCATATATGTTGGTTAATGGCACAGGCTTAGGTGTCAAAGGACCTGGATTTGAATTCTAATGCTGGTTACTAGTTGTGTTTTTATTTAGCCGTGTCTAGCAAAACAAACAAGCATAAAACCACTCAAATTTTTACCAGAAAATGGGGAGGTAGCTACTGTTTTTAGTGGGTGGGTACCTTATAAAGGTGTGAGGAACACGTGGAGAATGTCTTCATGCAAGAGAAATGGGAGCTGACTTAATAATATAATATTAAGCAAACGCAGAAACTAACGCTGCTTCACGTTTTTCATTCAAGCTAACAATGTACCCCTTTGTGCTTTTACTTGATTTGAATAGCAGGTTACAGGAGAAAATTTAGTCTATTAAAAGTAGTTAAGACACTTGCCTGTGGCTAGAAAACAGAACATTGTATATTCCAAATTCACCAGGTTCAGATACTATCTAGTTAAGCAGTTCTTCCTACACACACCAAGCTACTTCCAACCTGAAATTGGTTAACATTTTACAAGTTCAGACACTTTTAAAACATGGTTCTAAAAATATTCAAAACACACACTTACTGCAAAGCTTTTAGAAGAGGAAAGACAAGCCAACAAAACAGAAACCTACTGCTGATTCTATGGCAGTTTACAAAATAGTCAATCTGTCCCTTTCTCTTCATAGTTTAGGCAGGTAAGGAGAAGTGAAGATAAAATATTTTCTGAATTCTAATATTGTTAGAAAACTACAATCTAGTTAAATATTTTCTTAACTTTGAAACAGCCCTCACTGATTGGTTCAATGGATAGAGTGTTGGCCCGGCATGAGGACATCCCAGGTTCAATCCCCGGTCAGGGCACACATGAGAAGTGACCATCTGCTTCCTTTCCCCTCCCACAGCCAGTGGACCGAATGGTTCAAGCATCAGCCCCAGCTGCTAAAACTAACTCGATTGATTCAAGCATAGGCCCCAGATGGAGGCTGCTGGGTGGATCCTGGTAGAAGCACATGTGAGAGTCTATCTCCCCTCCTCTCACTTAAAAAAAAGAAAGAAAAAATCACTCTGGCATTCAAAGTACCTATCGATTCTGACAGTCCATAAAGTACATAATCTAACAACTACAGGGGCTTTTCTATAAAGAAAAGATACACTAAAATAATTTTGCAAAGTCTGGAAGAGGTGGTTAGGGGGTGCAACAGCTTTCATTTTATATATCTGAAAGTATACTGGTGCTTCAGCACCATCAGTGGTTCTACCATCTCAAAGCGTTCACTCATTAAAAACATAAGCATATACTTGACAAAATGACATCAAATAACAATCAGTATCCATCCCCATCTCGACATACCGAACAAATAAGGATGCAAAGGAAGTGAAAAAATTCTGTTATCTAGATGAGAAATCAATATATAAACACTCAAAGGATAATTCTTGTATCAGATAATAAAAATTATCAGCTGAGAAAAAGAAATAGATAACAAACTATAAATACTACAGAAACATTATTCAAAATGGTTCAACTATATTTGCCCCAATAAACTAGGCAAAACCACCACCTCATACAATTTTCCATGTCTGTCAATCAACAAAAATTTAATTTCTTTTATATCTGACACTAGAGATTCTAAAAATTCCTATCAAAAATGAACTACAGTCATACCAAAAAAAAAGTGAAGGTATACTACTTTTAGAAAGTCAATATAGGCCCTGGCCGGTTGGCTCAGCTGTAGAGCGTCGGCCTGGCGTGCAGGAGTCCTGGGTTCGATTTCCGGCCAGGGCACACAGGAGAAGCACCCATCTGTTTCTCCACCCCTCCCCCTCTCCTTCCTCTCTATCTATCTCTTCCCCTCCCACAGCAGAGGCTCCATTGGAGCAAAGATGGCCCGAGCGCTGGGGATGGCTCTGTGGCCTCTGCCTCAGGCGCTAGAATAGCTCTGGATGCAACAGAGCGATGCCCCAGAGGGGCAGAACATCGCCCCCTGGTGGGCGTGCCGGGTGGATCCCGGTCGGGCGCATGCGGGAGTCTGTCTGACTGCCCCCCACCACCGTTTCCAGCTTCGGAAAAATGGAAGAAAAAAAAAAAAAGAAAGTCAATATAATCCTCTCAGTATTTCTACCTCTATTATTCCACTAATATTCAATATTTAGTGAACATCAACTCTGTATTAGTAATTGTGCCAAGTCCTGGGTGTGGGAATGTATAACACAGATATCATATCTGTTCTTTAGAAGCCCAGACTAAAGGAGATGTTGATTATACAAACAAATAATTATGTGACAAACCCTCTGGCAAGGGCCACAGAAGGAAACAAACTCAGACTAGACTTCACTCAGTGGGAGTCTCAAAAGAAAATAAATCCCTAATGCCCTAAAGCATCCACTGAAAGTGATTAATTCACATCTAGAACAGTAATATTTATATATCATCCTTGGGAAAATTAAGAAACAGTCACTCAAATCACTGAGGTCTGAGGTTTGGATAGGGACCCCTGGCAGATAAAAGCTACAGTCAAATAGTGAGATTTCACCAGATTCAGAGAAACAAGAAAAGGGTGTCCTGGCAGAGAATCATATTTGCTTGGACAAAGGCAGAGCATGCTGTATCAGAAAATCCTGAGTCCTTTGGTAAAGACGATGGCAATGGTAAAAAGGAGTGGAGTAAGAATTAGTCTGGCAAAAGATAGAACAAAGATTTAGTTTTGATCAGATTGCAAAGCACTTAGTTTGGTAAACTAAGGACTTCAGAATTCACTTAAGAAAGAACAAGGGCCTGACCAGGCGGTGGCGCAGTGGATAGAGCGTCGGACTGGGATGCGGAAGTACCCAGGTTCGAGACTCCGAGGTCCCGCGCGGGCTCATCTGGCTTGAGCAAAGAGCTCGCCAGCTTGGACCCAAGGTCGCTGGCTCCAGCAAGGGGTTACTCGGTCTGCTGAAGGCCCACGGTCAAGGCACATGTGAGAAAGCAATCAATGAACAACTAAGAAGTCGCAACGCACAACGAGAAACTGATGATTGATGCTTCTCATCTCTCTCTGTTCCTGTCTGTCTGTCCCTATCTCTGCCTCTGTAAAAAAAAAAAAAAAAAAAAAAAAGAAAGAACAAGGGCACACTCTGGAGGTGTGAAGTGATCTGATTTGTCCTAAAGAGCTTCTTAGGATGGATCTGGTTCACAGAGGCCAAGCACTCACCCTTTCAGAAGACTATCATAACTACCACGCAGTAAATAGAGGGAAAAAGTTCTGTCCAAATTGAAGCCTGAACTCTTTTCACTGAAACTATTTTTACTATTTAAGTAATTTGTCATCCACATTCCTATCAATGACTAAAAGAACTCCAAATAAATATTTTTCAGATCATCTTATCTTGAGTCCAAAAAGACATTACATTACCATTTAAATAGCTATTCAGTGAAAAAACAGATGTCACAAAAGACTTCAAATAAAAGGCTATTCCTAAAATAGCAGATTCAGTTAATGAATCAGTATGCTAATTAACTGGAAACAAAGTGATCTGAGATGGAATTTTACTTAAAGGAAAAGCATGAAAACTCAGGCACTACTAATATTTAGAGGCAACTCAGTAAGTGAAAAACAAGTATAATGGAGGTAAAATTTCTCCTCTACTATTTCAGGGTCTCCAGGTGAGCATAAGAATAAAGAAAGATGAACAGAAGAAAAACATACACATTTTACTTAGTAATTTTTTATGTACATGGGAATCTTCACAAGGAAAAGGAAGATTAAAGAAGTCAGGGCCTGCCTGACCTGTGGTGGCGCAGTGGATAAAGCGTCGACCTGGAAATGCTGAGGTCGCCAGTTCGAAACCCTGGGCTTGCCTGGTCAAGGCACATATGGGAGTTGATGCTTCCAGCTCCTCCCCCCTGTCTCTCTCTCCTCTCTCTGTCTTTCTCTCTCCCTCTCTCTCTCCTCTCTAAAATGAATAAAAAATAAATAAATAAAAAGAAGTCAGGGACAAAAGCTTACATATTAGGTTGGGCAACGAGTACTCCACTCTAATCCACAGAGGATATGCTCCAAGACCCCCAGTGGATGCCTGAAATCACAGACAGTACTGAACACTATATATACCGTGTTGTTTCCTACACACACATACCTATGATAAAGTTTAACTTATAAATTAGGCACAGTAAGAGGTTAACAACAACTAATAACAAAATAGAATTATAGCAATATCCTCTAAAGTTATGTAAATGGCTTTGGGACCATTAGCATGTAAAATAAGAGTTACCAGCACTATGACACTGTAACAGTTGACCTCATAACCAAAACGGCTACTGAGTGACTAAGGGACAGGCAGCATTCACAGCATGGACACATTGGAGGAAAGGATCGTTCATAGTTCAGGCGCGATGGAGAGGCATGGCGTAAAATTTAATCATACTACTGAGAAAGACATGCAATTTAAATTTATGAATATTTATTTATAAAATTTTTCATTTAATATTTTCAGACCATGATTGACCATGAGTAACTGAAACCATGGGAAGCTATAGAAAAGCTGCCATTGCATCTGTTGTTTTTTTTCTTTGCCTTTAACTCAAAATAATCCTTATGCCAAAATGGCGTATCTATCCTACACGAGCAAAGCCAAGCAAAGTTGAAACTTCAGGATCTGGGGTTTTCCCCCCACCCTACCTGAAAACTATAGTAATTCTTCTCAGCTATCTCATATTCTAATATACTCAATCCTCTTCCCATAAAGAACCTATTCTTAAAATAAGAACTGATACTCAGCCTTAAAAAAAGGGAAATTCTGACATGCTACAACACAGGTGAGTTTTCAGGACATTATACTAAGTGAAATAAGCCAGTCTCAAAAAGACATATTGGCCTGTCCAGGTGGTGGTGCAGCAGATACAACATTGGACTGAAATGTGGAAGACCCAGGTTCAAGACCCTAAGGTTGCCTGCTTGAGCGCGGGCTCATCTGGTTTGAGAGCAAAGCTCACCAACTTGGGCCCAAGGTCGCTGGCTTGAGCAAGGGGTCACTCAGTCTGCTGTAGCCCCCAGTTAAGGCATATATGAGAAAGCAATCAATGAACAACTAAGGAGCCACAACAAAGAATTAATGTTTCTCATCTCTCTCCCTTCCTGTCCGTCTGTCCCTATATGTCCCTCTCTCTGACTCTGCCACACACACACAAAAAAAAGACATATTGTATGATTCCACTTATATGAGCTATCTAGAGTAATCAAATTCAAAGTAACAAAACAGAATGGTGGTTGCTAACTGCCTAGACAGAAAAAAAAATGGGAAGGGGAGTTATTGTATGAGTATAAAGTTGCAATTTTTCAAGAAGAAAAAAAGGGAAACTGGTTGCACAACAATGTGAATATACTTGACTATAATGAAAATGGCTAACGTGGAAATTTTTATGTGACTTTTACCACACAAAAAAATAAAAAAAATTTTAAGATTTTATTTTATTGATTTTACAGAAAAAGCAAGGGGAGAGGAACGAGAACTATCAACTCATAGTTGATTCACTTTAGTTGTTCACTGATTGCTTATTGTCTGTACCTTGATGGTAAGCCCAAGGTTTCAAGCCAGTGGCCTCAGCATTTCAGGTCGACTCTTTATCCACTGTGCTACCACAGGCCAGGCAATGATACAAATTTTGAGAAGGTAATTCATTAAGACTGATGTGGTGAATAACTGAAATTGAATCCATGTCCCAAGAAGGAGAAACCAAAAAATCTTTTTTGAAGAATAAGAGTTTTTTATTCTATGAGCATTGAAAGTTTGGGGGCAAAACAGTGATATACAGTTGATCACCACGAGTCTGAACTACACAGGTCCACTTATATGCAAATTTTTTTCAATAAATATTGTAAATGTATTTTTCTTTCTCATAATTTTCTTAATTTTTTTCTAAATTTATTGTAAGACTACTATAATACATATAAAAATGTTATAAATGTTATTGGTAAGACTTCCCATTAACAGTAGTCTATCAGTATCTAAGTTTTGGGGAAGTCAAAAGTAACATGCAGATTTTTAACTGGGCAGAGAATTGGTGCCACTACGTAACCCCTGCATTTTTCAAGGGTCAACTGTAAATGAAATGTTTTTTTAAGCAAGATTAATGGATCAGATGGGAGTGAGAGAGCAGGAAATAGGAAGTCAACAGTTCAGAAAAATGGAAAGAAATAAAAAATGAAAGGGATAAGGTTTCTAGGATGCAGAAGAGGAAGAATGCAGCAGTCTCAGTCTTCTCCCTGGAGATAATTAAAGGGTGGCTGACAAGTAGGTAAGGGGGCTGTAAACTGCACAAGAGGCAGAATGCTGTCCTTCCTACTGCTTTTCAGCCTCTAGGTCATTTGTCAGGAATCAAAGAATTGCTTTATTTATTTATACCTTTCCTCATCTAAAAAGATCTGAAAAGGTCAACAAATAACCACTCTTCTGTTACTAGCTGTTGGCCAAGCATAATGGGAGTACTTAAACTCCTCCAGAATCTTGGGCTGCTGTGATAATGACATAGCTCTCCTTACAAATCACATAATAGATGCAATTCTGAAAGATTTTAAAAATAAAATTGTGCTAACTCCATCACATATTAAATGTACTAGCTAAGCCCTATTTACTAGATAGAGCTCTATCTCCTAAATCTTTGTTACCATTTTTTTATTTTCAATTACAGTTGACATTCATTATATTAGTTTCAGGTGTACAATTCAATGATTAGACACTAAATAACTTACTCCGAATAAATCTCGCACCCATCTGACACCACATAGTTATTAGAGTGTCGACTATATTCCCTATAATGTATTTTACATTCCCATGACTATCCTGTGACAATCAATTTGTACTTCTTTTTTTTTTTTTTTTTTTTTTTTTTAAATTTTATTTATTCATTTTAGAGAGGAGAGAGATAGGGAGAGAGAGAGAGAGAGACAGAGAGGTGGGGGGAGAGAGACAGGGGGGAGGAGCTGGAAGCATCAACTCCCATATGTGCCTTGACCAGGCAAGCCCAGGGTTTCGAACCGGCGACCTCAGCATTTCCAGGTCGACGCTTTATCCACTGTGCCACCACAGGTCAGGCAATTTGTACTTCTAATCCCTTCACCTTTTCACCCATCCCTCTAACTCCCCTCCCATCTGGCAACTCTCAAAATCTCTGAATCTATGAGTCTGTTCTGCTTGTTCAATTATTTTGTTTTTTAGATTCAATTGTTTTGGATAACGTATTCACTGTCATTTTACTGTTCAAATCTTTTATCTTCTTTTTCTTTTTCTTAAAGAAAACCATTTAACATTTCATATAATACTTGTTTGGTGGTGATGAACTCCTGTAGCTTTTTCTTGTCTGGGAAGCTCTTTGTCCTTTAATTCTAAATGACAGCTTTTCTGGGTAAAGTAAGTAATCTTGAGCAGTTAGGTAACTAGCTGCTTTCTCTTGCTGCTTTTCAAAGTCTCTCTCTTTGACCTCTGGGATTTTAATTAGGATGTGTCCTGGTGTAGGACTCTTTGTGTTCATCTTCTTTGGAACTCTCTGCCCTTCCCAAACTTGTATGTCTATTTCCTTCAGAGAAGGTCAGGGAAATATTTTGTCATTATTTTTTCAAATCAGTTTTCAATTTTTTTTTTCTTCTTCCAGCACCCCCATGATGGGAATGTTGGAATGCCTAAAGATGTCCCAAAGGCTCCTTACACTACTCTCACTCTTTTTTAATTATTTTCTTTTTGCTGTTTTGATTGGGTATTTTTTGCTTCTTATATTTCAAATTGCTGATTTAATTCTTGGTCTCATCTACCCTATTGTTGGTTTCCTATAAATTAGTATTCATTTTAGTTAGAGTATCCTTCAATTTCTGACTGGCTCTTTTTTATGGTCTCCACATCCTTTTTTTGCGCTGTTGAAGTTCTAAGTTCATCTACCCTTCCGCTATGTTCGCTGAGTATCCTTATAACCAGTGTCTTGAACTCAGCATCTAGTGGATTGCTTGTCTCCATTCTGTTTAGCTCTTTTTCCCCTGTTCTGCTCTTTCATTCGGGACATGTTTCTTTTTCTCATTTTGGTAGCCTCCCTGTGTTTGTTTCTAAGTATTATATGGAACTGTTAAATCTCCCAGGCTTGGTAGAGTGGCCTTCTGTAGTAGGTGTTCTGGAGGGTCCAGTGGCACAGCCTCCCCCGATCGCTCAAGCTGGGCACTCCAGGTGCAACCCCTGTTTGGGCTGTGAACACCCTCATCTTATAATTGAACCCTGATTGTTGTTGGCACATCAATGGGAGGGATTTACCTCCAAGACCAACAGCTGTAAGGACTGGCTGTGACCAGTGACCACCGACCTCTGACCACTGCGGAGGGTCAGCGGTGCAGGGCCTACCCCACAGAGCAGGACTTAGTTCAGCAGGGCTCTTTTGCCCGCTGAGTCTGCCCCTTGAGTGTGTCGCTTGTAAAGGTGGTTGGGTGGTGCTTCAATGTGGTCTGAAGCTATCTACCAGGTGCACTAGCTCTGGGGCGTCCCAGGAGGTGCAGGCCAAGGTCAGCCACTGGCTGTGTACTGCCTGGGGCCACCTATAATGAGCTACAAGGCGACCCACAGATGGCTGCTACCTGTGTTGGGCTTAGAGGTGCCCAGGTGAGGCCAAGCTATGAATCAAAGTTGGCTGCAGCTAGTTCTGGGTCTGGGGCCACTTAGTGAAAGGTATAGGGCTCCCTTAGGCCAAATGCTGCTTCCATGAGAAATTTTAGGAGAATCTGAACCATGCACCAAAATAGGCCATACCATTCATATGGAAAAGCCACTGGAAACAGCTTGGATGGCCCTGAAAAGTTGGTGGGTTAGGGCTTCAGGAGATCAGCAGGGCAGGGTGAATAGTATGTGTCAGGTGGATGGAGGGAGCCTCTGGCTGTACTGCCTATCTATAAAGTTCTAATCCTGTTGCTATATTGGATTCTTTCCCTGCAACAAATATGTAAGCCTTGCCATTTGGAACCTTTGAGTCTTCCTTAGTAACTGGCCTGCCATCATTAGTGCAAAAAATAAATTTAATGAAATGTGTGCAAAACTTGTACAGTGAATACTGAGGAGCCCTGAGGAGCCACTGCGCCACTTCACCCGCAGGTGTTGTAAAGTACCAAAAACTACAGAATTAATATTAATATTTTAAGAGGCTTGAAGAACATTTTATTAATTTGGGTTAAGGTGTGCAGAGAAATTGTGAGAAATAGTCTCTGTACTGTGTGACTGACATAACCAGGATGGCCCTTGGCATTGTATTGTAAATGCCAAGGGGAGGAAAACATGGATCCCCAGACATTCCACCACACCTGTGGGGAAAGGGGTGAATGGCTAGCCAAGTGCAGGAAGAGAAAAGCCAAAATAAACCTTTTCTTATAGCAATGAAGCATTTGCGGGTATTTGTCCCCACGGAAACTACCTCATCTATGTAAATGCGTGTGGTTAACACGTGTGACTCTGGACAGAGAGATGGCAGATGAACACTAGAAAATATAGGAATGCCTTTTAATATGTAAAGAGACATCTTTCTACCATTGTGTTGGCTTGTAAATTTTGTTTTCTCCAAAATGATGTATGGCTTGCAAATTGAACATGGTCCTATCATGTTAAAGGACATATGACTATAACCAATAGTGGTAAAGGGCTCCTAATTACAATTTTTGCTTCTGTACTTCCCACTTACAAAACTATAAAAACTAAGTAGAACAAAGGGCCGGCGCACTCTCCCTCAGATTTCTGTCGGAGTTGCCGCCACTTGGTCAAGCTAGACAATAAAGCTTTGGTGTGTAATCGACGGACCTTGTTCATGTCTTCAATGTTTCGGGTCCCTCCAGATTAGGCTTAACAAATACTAAATACTGCTTGAAGAACTAAAATGGATATATAGAACCATTAAAAAACAATTTTCAAGATGTTGTTAGCAAATTGATTAAGACAATCATCAAAATTATAGAAATCTTTATCATAGCAATTAAAAATTATAAAACACATACAAAAATGCAAAGAACCAAGTGTAGTTAGAACTTTGAAAAAATAACAAATACTGGAGGACTTACACTAACTTATTTCAAGATTGACTAAAAAGTTACAGTAACCAAGAAAATAATATCTGCACAGAATAGACAGATAATCAAGGGAGAACAGAATACACCCTCCAGAAGTAAACCTACATACATACGGTCAATTGATTTCCAAGAAAGTTGCCAATATAATTCAATGGGGAGAAGACAGACTTTTCAACAAATGCTGTTGAAACAATTTGATATCCACATGCAAACAAATGAACTTTGAAATTTCCTGTGCACTATGTACAAAAATTAACTCAGTATGAGTCATACACCTAATGCAAAAGCTTCCAGAAATATAAAAATATAAAAATACAAAAATATAAAACTTCCAGAAGAAAACATAGGAGAAAATCTTTGAGACATTGTTTGACTACCAAAAGATAAAGAAGACATGAAAGAAATGAACCACAGGCCCTGGCTAGTTGGCTCAGTAGTAGAGCATTGGCCCAGCGTGTGGAAGTCCCAGGTTCAATTCCTGGTCAGGGCACATAGGAGAAGCACCCAGCTGCTTCTCTACCCTTCCCTCTCTCCTTTCTCTCTCTCTCTCTTCCCCTCCCACAACCAAGGCTCCACTAGAGCAAAGTTGGTCCAGGCACTGAGGATGGCTCCATGGCCTCCACCTCAGGCACTACAATGACTCCAGTCGCAACAGAGTAACACCCCAGATGGGCAGAGCATCACCCCCTAGTGGGCATGCCAGGTGGATCCCAGTTGGGCACATGCAGGAGTCTGTCTCTCTGTATCCCAGCTTCTCACTTCAGAAAAATACAAAAATAAAAGGAAATGAGCCACAAAATAGAACACTGATAAATTGGACTTCCATCAAAATAAAAAACAACAACCTGTGCTTCATTTCCATCAAAAAAGTGGAAAAAAAACCCACAGAATGGGAAGAAATATTTAGAAAACTATGTATTGGATGGAAAGCACATCCCAAAATATATAAAGAATATTAAAACAGTATTATACAGATCAGCGGTTCTCAACCTGTGGGTCGCGACCCAGGCAAGGTCGCCTAAAGCCATCGGAAAATACATAATGCATATCAGGTATTTACATTCCGAATCATAACTGTAGCAAAATTACAGTTATGAGGTAGCCAACAAAATTATTTTTTGGTTTGGGGGTCACTGCAACATGAGGAACTGTATTGCGGGGTCACGGCATTAGAAAGGTTGAGAACCACTGATACAGATAACCCAATTTTTATAATAGCCACTTCATCAAAGACGACATACAAATGGCAAATAAACATATGAAGATGTCAATACTATTAGTCACTAGGGATATGCAAATTAAAACAGCAATGAGATAGCTTTTAATTTAGGAGAATGGCTAAAAAAAACATTTTTTTTAAGATGGCAATAACAAGAACTAGTAAAACCACAGGGCAACTGGACCTCTCATACACTGCTAGGTAAGCCACTTTGAAAAACAGCTTGACAGTTTAAAAAATTAAGATACATTACCACAAAACCCGACCACTCTACTATTAAATACTTTAGTATTTACTCAAGATAAATGAAAAACAATGTTTACAAAAAAAGACTATTATTTCAATATTCATAACAGGTTTATTTACAATAGCCAAAACTAGCAGAGAAACAAATTTTCTGTTCTAGACAAGGGAAAACTCTAGTAATAAGATTAGTGGTTACCAGGGGGTAAGGATAGGGACAGGAGCCTGACTGCAAAGGTATGCCTGAAAACTTTTAGAAGTAATGAAAATATTCTATTTTGATTATGTTAGTGTGAAAAGACTGCAAACAAATATTTGTCAAAATTCAATGAATTATACACTGAACATTACTAAACTTTATTTTATGTACCTTATACTTCATTAAAGCTGATTTTAAAAAGAAAAATGTCATTTTAAATATAAATAATCCTACATTTTTTCACGACTTTCCAATTTAGACAGGGCTTGGCAGACAGGGCATGCTCCACGCAGATCAGCTGGGGCAGCTGGACTGGGGGCTGAAGAATCCACTTTTAAGCTCACTCACACGGCAGCAAGCTGGTGCTGGCTAGCGTAGCTAAGGCTGCAGGGAAGGCTCTCTCTCTCAAAGCATGGTGGCTTCGGTCCCGTAAGAAGCCCTATCAGTTAGTGACCTTCCATCACAGTCACAAGCCTGCCCAGATTCTAGTGGAGGGACATAACCTCCCCCCCACTTCTTCACTGGAGGAGAATCAAAGTCACATTATAGAGTACAGTGTGTGAAATGGGAGATAGTTTTCTGACCATCTTGGAAAGATAATCTAATACATTGGATTTTTATTCCATAAATAAATAGGAGTCAAGAGGGCAATGCAAAAACAATATAATTCATCTATATTTTAAGATAGTAACTCCAGCAGCACTATTAGTAATAAACTAAAAAGGTATGTCTGTGTGGGCAGAAGGATGGAGAGGGAGAACCTAAGAAGGTGGTATTTCAGGAGTCAAAGTAAAAGAGACCATCAAGTGTGACAATGTCTGTGAGTTAAGAATGATGAGGAAACAGGCTTGCCAGAGACACTATATGAATACAAGTGAAATGTCTTGGCAAGTAATGAATGTGGGTAAACCTGGATCCTCTGGAAAATGAGGTATCATTAAGCAAGACAAAGTTTAGAAGGGACATAATAAATTCTCTTTGGCACATGCTGGTAATGGCAGAATATATTTGCAAATAACAAGGAAGATAGCCACAACAAAAAGCACATTTTTGTATCATCCATTAAGAGAGACTCAATTCTGATTAATCAAGAGTTGGCTACAGGTACCTTGAACAACAAAGTGTGAAAGACAGAGCCCGAGCCTCAAGGCCTCCTGGGAAAGGGAGGGATTGTGCCACCTCATCACCACCTTTGTCCTTAAGTGTATCCTTCCTATTAGACATAACCAACATCCACATTGCTCCGGCATCCTCTGCTGCCATCCACTCCTCCCATAGATGTGGGTGTAGCTTAAAAACTTAGCTTCATGGTGGGGAGCTAAGTTTTTAAGCTACACCATTGGATGCAGACAGTGATGTTGCACTGGACATTCTAATTGAAAATGTAGTCTGTGTTTTTAGAACAAGATGTCATTTGAATTTAAGGAAGATTGCTTTGGAGAGAGCAAATGTTATTTATATGCATGATGTTGGAAATGTATTAATGAAACTTAGAAAACCTAGTATTAGAGCTACAATTGGTCCTCAGGAAAAATTATTTGCACTAGAGCAACAAGTAAGGAAGTTCAATTTGGTGCTAGACATCTAGCCTACAGACTGCAGAAACTAGGTTTTCAGGTAATATTTACAGATTTTAAGGTTGTTAACGTTGAGCAGTGTGTAATGTACCACTTGAAATCGTTTGCCAGAATTCACAAAGAACAACAGACCTCATACCAGTTATGAACCTGAACTTCATCCTACTGTGTGCTACTGGATAAAATCTCTTAAGATTTCAACAGGAAGTATCACAACAAGGCCCAATGTAAAGGTTGTTGCTACTACTGTAAAACAGATTTACCCATTTCTGTTTGAAAGCAGGAAAAAAATTTATAATTCATCACTTAATTGATTAGACTCCCTAACTGAGCACATTTTAGAACCTGCTGCACACTGGACTCTAAACAAAAGGAAAACTGGATCAACAGTAATTGAGGAAATAGACGCTTTTATTCATTTGAGGCTACAGTGTAAGCTCTAGTCCTTTTGAATTTTATTTCAAACTTCGCTGTAATATAAAAAAAAGTTAACAAGACATGACATTGCTGCTTTTACAGAAGGACATTCTATTTATTTCCACAGTGATTTTCATGTCCCTATAAGCAGAACTATCACAGTATGCACTACCTTAAGTTGCTCCATTATTTTTTCCAGTTTGAACTAATGTGTTTTATTTGTGAACAGTCTTTTACATTTTTGTATGTTGAATATGGGAACCTGTAAAAGTTATCTTTTACAATTAAATATGCACAAATAAGAGTTTGTAAAATTAAAAAAGAGTTGGCTACATCCTGAGACAAGGCAACATAGATGATTATGATTACCTAAAACACTGATGCTTATCTGCACACAAAATGACTAAAAAGCATGCTTTAATAACCTTGCTTCCTTTCTAGCCAAAGTTTTTGCTTTGTAGTTCACTAGGTTGATAAAACTGCCTATCTAGGGCTTTGTTTCTAAGGCAAGGGGTAGGAAAAATTTATATAGCTCTTTTTTACACAATAGTGATCATGCATGAATTTCAAACATAGTGGTCCTTTTACACTATAAATCAGCTGTAGCGGTGCAGACACCACTGATAAATTAAATTTCCTCATTCCTTGTTAGAAGAACTCCTGCTTTCAGCAGCTATTAAATAGCCACATGCTTCAGGGAAGCTGGGTTTAGAATGCCCAGGATGAACCTTAACTTGGTTTAGCTCAGTGTTCTCAATCTTAGGGAGCTATACAATAGAATCAACAGGGAGTTCCTAAAATACCAGTGCCTGGACATCATTCTCCCCCCTTCTGATTTAATTGGTCTGCAGTTAGAGTATCTTCTGATTGTTAGGGGATAAGTCTTAAGGACAAAAATCAGATCAATAGGAACTAAGATTGCCAGCAAAAAGAAGGATAGAACCTTTATTTTGACAACATTATTGAAATTACTGATGCTAGAACTGTCTTTCATTCAGATTTCTCTTCATGTAAAATGACAAATTTTCCTCATTTTTAAGCCACTTCTAATTGTTTTGTTACTGGCAGTGAAAAACATCCTACATGCTACATATAAGTGTCAGGATAAAAGTTTGGCTTTAGAAACAGGAAGCAGAACTTCAGTCATTCTGCTGACAAAGGACAAGCCAATTTTATCTGAGTCAGCAAAGAATGATGTCTTTTCACTGTACATGAAAAGATTTCTTCCTGTAGCTTATATGAATATGCAAATAAATAGGTATGTGTCTGCTCAATCGCCTCTCCAAATGACTAGAAGTTCTTCTTTGAAACTGAATGGTACAGTACTGTACAATACAAGACAGTATCATCTTGCTCACATCTTTTACAAGTGTTCTGATAAGCTATCTTCCAGATACTGCTATAATATTAGTCTGAAATAAATAAGGACATTCTCAAAAACTGAAAAGAAACACTAAATAGCCTGACCAGGCAGTGGCGCAGTTGATAGAGCGTTGGACTGGGATGCAGAGGACCCAGGTTCGAGACCCCGAGGTCACCAGCTTGAGCGCGGGCTCATCTGGTTTGAGCAAAAGCCCACCAGCTTGAACCCAAGGTCACTGGCTCCAGCAAGGGGTTACTTGGTCTGCTGAAGGCCCGTGGTCAGGGCACATGAGAAAGCAATCAATGAACAACTACGGTGTTGCAACGTGCAATGAAAAACTAATGATTGATGATTCTCATCTCTCTCCATTCCTGTCTGTCTGTCCCTGTCTATCCCTCTCTCTGACTCACTCTGTCTCTGTAAAAAATAAAAAATAAAATTTAAAAAAAAAGAAACACTAAATAGACACATCGTTTTCTTTGTTCTGCTCATCGATTCAAACTACCTAAACACACTAAAGGGAACTGCCACCAGTCTTTGTTGCTGGTGGGTGCTCCTCAACAAAGGAGGAACTCTGATTTATGGTATAACATGAGCAGGAGACATGTGATTTAACGGATTCCGCTTTTTCTTATCCCAGAAGACACCAAGTGGGGAGGCCCCAGAATGGGAGACCAAGGTGACTTCTGCAGAGGTTTTGGTGGCAACATCAGGGATAGGGTTGTAGCTACAGAGCTTGAACAGGCAAGGCCAAGGAATGGATTCTGAGACCAAGCTAAGCCACTCATCAAGAACATGAGGATGGAGTCCCCGCAGGAAATCTATCTTTGCTCCCTGTCCATCAAGGAATCTGAGATTGCATACTTTTTCCTGGAGATATCCTTCAAGGGTGAGGTTTTAAAGCTTAGGCCCATACAAAAGGAGACTTGTGCTGGCCAGTGACCAATTTGAAGGCACTCACAATCAAGGATTACAACAGACATGTCAGTAATTCCAAGGAGGCTACAGACACTACCATCTAAAGCAGCGGTTCTCAACCTGTGGGTCGCAACCCACAGGTTGAGAACCGCTGATCTAAAGAGACAATATCCTAGTCAAGCTCACCATCATTCCCGTGTGGTGAAGCTACTGGGGGAACAATATCAGCAAAGCCCCACACCATCCCTTGCAGGCGTCCCCAAACTACGGCCCGCGGGCCGCAATCTGGCCCCCTAAGGCCATTTATCCAGCTCCCACCGCACTTCCAGAAGAGGCAACTCTCTCATTGGTGGTCAGTGAGAGGAGCACTGTATGTGGGAGCCCTCCAATGGTCTGAGGGACAGTGAACTGGTCCCCTGTGTAAAAAGTTTGGGGACCCCTGCAAGGTGCCTGGCTGCTTCGGCTCTGTGCTGGTGTGCGTCACCCCTGCCCCGAGGGCACTAGCATCCTCTAGTCCCCCATGCCCAAGAAGCTGCTGCATCAATGAGGGCTACACTTCAGCCAGGGTGGCCTCAATTCCATTTTTGATGCCATCTCCAAGGCCTACAGATACCTCACCCCCAGCCTCTAGAAAGAAACTGTGTTCACCAAAGTCTCCCTATCAAAAAAATCACAAACCACCGTGTGAAGACCCAGGCTGCAGCTGTGGCCACCAGTTTTTATACAAGTAAAATAAAGTGAATTAATTTTATTCAAAATAAATAAAGGATTCTGCCCCCAAATTCATCTCTAAATCAATTATTTAGACCTTTCTTCATTTTGGTTCCAAAGGAATATGGACAGCTTGTTACTTGCAAGGCTCACCTGTTCCTACATCCTGAATTTGCTCCCTCCAACCCCTCTCGAACTTGCTGCTCTTCATCGCCCTACTCCATCAACAAGGTTCAGGGCTCCTTCCCTCAGGCCCTTACCCATGTTCATATCTCCGCATAGAAAACTGCACCATATCGTCCTTCCCCTGCCAGCTACAGCCTGCATCCCACCCTGCCTTTCACAGCCAACCTTCTTGAACTGTGGCCCACTCATTTATCAGCCCACTTCAATATGGCTTCCACCTCCACTACTTGATTAAAATTACTCTGGGAAAGGTCACCAATTATTGCCTCATTGCAAAATTAATGACTCCTTTTAAGTTTTTGTATTTCTTTCTTCATTATTTTTAAGCTTCCATTAACACCAAATTAGATGATAGGCACTATATGTTCAAAGATGATTACAACAGCCCCAATGTTACAAAGCTTGTAGTCAGGAGAAATGATGATGGAGACAATTCTAATACTATGTTAAGTGACAGAGGAAAAACACTGGGAATGGGAGCTGGGAAATGGTTTTAAAGAAGTAATGAGTAATCTCACTTTCAAAGGTTTAACAGAAATTCGTAGTGTTGTAGACACTGAAAAAGAATATTCCAGACACAGAATATGTATGTGAAGAATAAAGAAATTTCCTAAACTCAGGCAACAGCAGTGAGCAGGGAGATGGGGATGGATCTAAGAGAAATTAATTAACCTCTCAGGCATAATTTGATATCACTGGCTACCCTTCCTTTCTTGATAGAGTCATACCTCTGTAGCTCAAGGTTCCAGGACCCCCGTAGACATCAAAATCCAGGGACACTCAATCCCTTATGTAAAATGGTGTAAGATTTGGAGATAACCCACATATATTATCCATGTACTTTAAACCTACCTCTAGATTACTTATAATACCTAATACAATGTAAATGCTATGTAAATAGTTGTGATACTCTACTGTTTAAGAAACAATGACAAGAAAAAAGTCTGCGTTCAGTACAGATCCAACGATCGTAGGCTTAACTTCATAATACACAAAATCAATAATGTAACATTTTTGAGTACTTTAGATCCATAGTCAGTTGAACCCATGGAGGAAGAATCTGTGAATATGGAGAACTGACCATACTTTCTACCTGGCTTTCCTCTATCCCTCTCTCTATCATTGGATTCTTTTTCTATTCCCTCATACCCTCCAAATCTAAATGCTCTCAGGAAGATTTTATCCAAGCCTATTACTGGCTGGGAGACACCAGAAACCAGGTCAGTTTAAAGAAAAGTTTTCATTTGTAACTTTAATGATGGTACCATTGAGCAAAAGAATATTCAGTTCTTTCCACACAATTATCCAAATCAATTGCTTTCACAAAACTAATGTATAAACTAACATTAAAAAATAGCAGTTATGAGAATAATATGGTGCATGAATAGTGGCCTAATGTACACTACTAGTAGATTAAAATATACTGAACAGAAGCAAGCAGACAGTGATACTGGGGAAATGAAATTGTAGAATATAAAGTGATTTAGAAATAGTCTAACTATAATTTAATTCCTGATGAGGAAAATTGATCATATAAATTTTAAGCATATCCAAAAGGTATTCAAAAAGACTGTGTAATGGCCTGACCTATGGTGGCACAGTGGATAGAGCACTGACCTTGAGCGCTGAGGTTGCCAGTTCGAATCCCTGGGCATGGCAGGTCAAGGCACATACAAGCAAGCAATAAAAAACTAAAGTAAAGCAACTATGAGTTGATTTTTCTCATTCTCCCCACTCTGTAAAATTAATAAATAAAATCTTTAGCCTGACCAGACTGTGGCACAGTGGATAGAGCATCGGACTGGGACACAGAAGATCTAGGTTCAAAACCCCGAGGTCACACCTGACCAGGTGGTGGCACAGTGGATAGAGCGTCAGACTGGGATGCAGAAGGACCAGGGTTCGAGACCCCGAGGTCGCCAGCTTGAGCACGGGCTCATCTGGCTTGAGCAAAGAGCTCACCACCTTGGACCCAAGGTCGCTGGCTCCAGCAAGGGGTTACTCGGTCTGCTGAAGGCCCACGGTCAAGGCACATGTGAGAAAGCAATCAATGAACAACTAAGAAGTCGCAACGTGCAACGAGAAACTGATGATTGATGCTTCTCATCTCTCTCCGTTCCTGTCTGTCTGTCCCTGTCTATCTCTGCCTCTGTAAAAAAAAAAACAAAAAAAAACCCGAGGTCACCAGCTTGAGTGTGGACTCACCAACTTGAGCATGGGGTCATAGACATGACCCCATAGTCTCTGGCTTGAGCCCAAGGTCACTGGCTTGAGCAAGGGTTCACTTGCTCTGCTGTAGCCCCCAGTCAAGGCACATATGAGAAAGCAATCAATGAACAACTAAGATGCCACAATAAAGAATTAATGCTTCTCATCTCTCTCCCTTCCTCTTGGTCCCTATCTATCCCTTTCTCTCTCTCTGTCACAAAGATAGATAGATAAAAATCTTTTTTTTTTAAAATGACTGCATATTGACGGGAAACAAATTCCAGGCAATTCTCTGAAGAATGTGGGGTCCTCCACATCAAAATTCAAATTTGACAGTGTTTTGCAGAATTGCCTATAAGAATTACAAATCCTAAGCAGAAACCTAAGAGAAAAAGGTGGTTTCTAAGGTAACCAAGCCCCATACCCACCCATACATACTTGATATATCAAAGTCATCACACTGAGCTTCCATACATACTTGATAAATCAAAGTCATCACCTGAGCTTGTCAGAAGTTAATTGGAAGGACTGATATCTTATATTTGTGCCCTAAGGCTGAAGCTGTTAAACAAATGAACCCCATGTTCTCCATTAGCCAAATCTGCCAGTGGCTTTCTCAAGGAGAAAATGCACCCTTATGGAGGTCAAAGAAGAGTATGTGAGAATAATCTCTTCTGATGACTATGCTCTTAACTCCCAATGGTCAAGAGAAACAGTTCTAATCAAATTACTGAAGCAGCTTTTTAAAACTTTTGAAGAGAAATTAAAAATAAAGCAAGCCAGTTGTATTATTCATATTCTTTTGCTAAGTTTATTTCTACCAGAAAAAGAATAAGTCTGTAAATTGTTCATCCAAGAAAGTAAAGAAACAATGCAGGGAGATGACTTTGGTTTGCAACATAACTACACTTTTAGAACTTGTGCTTCCCATTTAAAGGAAAGCCATTCCAGTAACAAATTGATAGAACTATTTTGGAAAGTAAAACAAAAACCTCCTTTCTTCATTCACCCTTTGGGGGTAAAAAGAAAGAGAAAGGTTCAAAAGAAATGGAGCTAATCCCTTCATGCAGCTCAATATTATAAGTAACATTTGGTATATATCAAAAACAATGTTAGGAAATTAAAGTGTTTTTCATCTAATCCAAGTCCACTAAAAGAGTTTCTTTCTAAGTGGATCAGCTGTCACCACAATGTAAAACTACACTTGTAGAGCATTTCCCTGATGATTACTGATATTGCATACCTTTACATGTACCTGCTAGCCATTTATTTGTATGTTTTCTTTGTCTATTCAGGTCCTCTGCCCATTTTAAAATCACATTGTTTGGTTGGTTAGTTGGTTGGTTTGTTTGCTATTTAGAAGTGTAAGTTCCTTGAATAGTTTCAATATTATCCCCTTATCGGGTATATGCTTTGCAAATATTTCACCCATTCTGTAGGTTCTTTTCTGTCCTGTGTAGAAGCTTTTTAGTTTGATGTAGTAGCACCTGTGTATTTTTGCTTTGGTAGCTTGTGCTGTCATATCCAAAAAGTCGTTGCCAAGACTAATGTCAAGGAGTTTTTTTGGTCTTAGATTTAAAGCTTTAATTCATTCAAGTTCATTTTTATGAGCAGCATAACTTAGGTTTCCAGTTTCATTCTTTTACATGTGGATATCCAGTTTTCCCAAAATCATTTATTAAAGAGTCAATCCTTTCCCCACTGAAGATTTTCAACCCATGTCAAATATTTATTATATATAGTTGACCACATATGGGAAAGTTCATGTCTGGCACACTCAATTCTGTTCCACTGATCCATGTGCCTGCTTCTATAGCAGCACCAGGCTGTTTTGATTATTATATCCCTGTAAACAGGAAATACACATATATACAATGGAATAATATTCAGCCATAAAAAGGGAAGTCCTGCCATTTGCGACAACATGGATGACTCTTGAGGGTATTATGCTAAGTAAAATAAGTCAGATAGGAGACAAAAACTATATGATCCTATTTCTGTGTGGATTCTAAAAAAATTGAACCCATAGATACAGTAGTGTGGTGGTTGTAGAGGTGAGGCTGGGATGAGTGATGTTGGTCAAAGGGCACAAACTTCCAATTCTAGATGATTAAGTCTTGGGGAGCTAAAGTAAAATATAGTGACTATAGTTGATAATACCGTACTACATATTTGACAGTTGCGGAGAGGGTAAATCTTAAATGTTCTCACCACAAAGAAAGATAACCATTTGAGATGATGGCTTCTGTTTACTCACCTTACTGTGGTAATTATTTCATAATATATACACATATCTAGTTGTGCACCTTAAACTTACAAAATATTATGTCAATATTTCTCAAAGCTAGAAAAACAGATACAAGAATGGTCAAAAAGCACATAAAAAGTGCTAATTATCACATTATCAAAGAAATGCAAATTAAAAACCCACAATATGCCACCATTAAATGGCTAAAGTTAATATTAATTATATCAAATTTTACAGAGCACATGGAACAAGTGCAAAATGTCATATATCGCTAATATACAATAATACAACCACTTTGGAACACTCTTTGGAAGTTCTGTTTAAAGTAGAAGTTCTCAATCTCAGCATTATAGATTATGATTATGAACCAAATAATTCTTTATGTGAAGACCTATTCTGTGCATTGTATGTCGTTTAGCCATCTCCTGGACCTCTCTATTCATCCCCAGTCATTATAATTAAAATGTTTTCAGACACTTGCCAATGTCCCCAAACATTGCCAAAACCATCAATAGTTGAGAACCACTATTTTAAAGTTAAACATACATATATCTACTCAGAAATTCCTTTCCTAGGTATTTACCCAACAGACATGAATACAAATGTCTTAAAAATTTAAATATAAATAATCACAACAGTTTTGTCAAAGAGTAGAAATAACTTCTCAAAGAGTAAAAATAACTAAAATGTCTGTCAACAAGTGAACAGATAATATCCATACCATGAAATATAACTCAGCCATAAAAGTGAAATAATTACTCAGACACCCAACAATACAAGTGAGTTTTAAGAGCATGATGCTGAGCCAAAGAAACCAGATATAAAAGAGTACATAGTATATAATTCAGTTTTAACATAGACAAACCTAAGCCAGGTGAATGAAATAGTTTTTTTTTTTTGGGGGGGGGTATAGAAAACTTGTTTAAAATCTGTGCCTGTGTTGCATGTAAATTATACCTCCAAAAATGTAAAATAAAAAAATGAGACTCAGAGACATAGACAAGAATGTGGGGGTTACGGGGTGGGGGGAGGAGAGGGAGGGGGTCGGGGAGGGGAGTGGCACAAAGAAAATCAGTAAGAAGGTGACAGAAGACAATTGGACTTTGGGTAATGGGAATGCAGCATAAGCAAATGTCAAAATAACCTAGAGCTATTTTCTCTGAACAAATGTACCCTGATTTATCAATGTCACCCCATTAAAATTAATCAAAAAAAAAAAATTGTCTCAGGGCTAATTCAGGCAGTTAGAAGAATAGTATAAGGATGCTAATTCTGCTTCTCAGGCCACATCCTGCAAAAGGGGCCCCAAGAAAATTGGCAATTTGGCTCCTCTGATTTTGCCAATTGGATTTAAAAAAATAGGTCAGGAATGCCCTGAAATGAAACTAACAATACAAGGGCATAAATTTAAAGGATTTTTAGATACTGGAGCTGATGTATCTGTTATTGCTAAACTACATTGGCCTCCTTCCTGGCCCACTCATGCAACAGCCACAGAATTACAAGGTATAGGGCAGAGTAAATCTCCTCTTAACAAAGTTCTAGTTTTTTTACATTGGGAAGATTAAGAAGGTCATTCTGGATTTTTTAAGCTTTATGTGCTCCCAGGATGGCCAGTTAATTTGTGGGGTAGAGATGTTTTGAAAAATACGGGAGCGTTGCTTGTCAGTCCTAATGGTTTAGTCAGTACTCAGATGCTTGATCGGGGATTTTTGCCCACTAAGGGACTAGGGAAAGAACAGCGAGGAATTCTCACCCCCACAGAAATGGCACCCAATACCAGAAGGTGTGGATTAGGATATCAAAATTTAGCATAGGGTCCTTGGTAGCTCCTGCTACCCCAATAATGCATTGTGCAGACCCAATTACTTGGAAATCAGATAATCCTGTATGGGTAGACCAATGGCCCCTTTCTCAGGAGAAACTTAGGGCAGCTGCTCGATTGGTACAAGAGCAGCTACAGCTTGGGCACATTGAACCATCTAATAGCTCATGGAATACACTTCGATATTTTTTTTTACACTTCCATATTTTGATCTTGTCGCCTCCTTGATTATCAAGGGGCATAGGCGACCCTTACAGCTTACAGGTTTTGAGCCTCAAAATTATTGTTGTTCCTTTTTTCAAAGGATCAACAACAATGGCTCTGGGAAACTTCCACTAAATGGCAAATCGCTTTTGCAAATCAATGGACAACTTTATACTGAAACAGTCAACTTAAAATCAGCTCAAAGACTAGAATTATATGCCATTATCATGGCTTTTCAGCATTTGCCATATTCCTCCTTTAATCTATATACAGACAACAAATATTTACTTATGGTTGTTTCCACTATTAAGACTGCTGTCTTAGGGACAACTGCGGATGAACTATTTCAGTAGTTCCTCTTTCTTCAAAGACTTGTATGTCAACATAGAGCTCCATGTTTTATAGCACATACTCAAGCTCACTGCTCCCTGGAGCTTTAGCACAAAGACCTTGTTGATCAAGCTACCCAAAAGAAAATTATTTGGAGCAACCATGACAGATCGAACAATTCAGTCTCATACTATTCATCACCAGAACGCTGCAGCCCTGTGTAAACAGCTTCAACTTTCGCAGGAAGCAGCACAGCAGATTGGTAAATCCTGTCCAAGGTATCCTATACTACAATCTGTCCCTTCATTTGGAGTTAACCCTCAAGGACTCCTACCAGGACAACTTTGGCAAATGGAGGTTACTCATATACCTTCCTTTGGCAAACAGCCCTATGCCCACATTACAGTGGATACTTATTCTGGATTTATATACATAGTAACCTCTGCCAGAACAAGAGAGGCTGCTAAGCAGGTTATAGCTCATTGTCTGTATACATTTTTCTATTATTGGATTTCCTAAACTGGTTAAAACTGACAAGGCTCCTGCAAACGTAGCACAAGCATTTACTGTATTTTGTCAAACCTTTCAAATTATGGGTATTTCTTACAATCTTTAAAGTCAAGGTATTATTAAAGCATACCCAGCAAATATTTTAAGGTCAATTTAAAAAAAATTACAGGGGGGAGTCATATCCTGGAACTCCTACAGGTCTACCATATCTTGCTTTTTACTTAAAATTTTTTAAATTTCTTTTGAATGCTGATGAAGACACCAAATTTTCTTCTCCTGCAAACTTCTACCTTCTTTTATTTGATCCAGCTAATAACACTGTTTTGTCTTTTTCCAAATAGCTCCAGATATACGGAAAAGGTTTATATAGGTGGGTGGGGATCCTCAAACCCCTCAGCGAGATCTTCTGAGCATGGCTTTTAAAGTACCAAGAGGTAGAAAAAGCCCAATAGAGATCAGGTGAACTACCAGCTTTTAGGATATGCCCTTAAAGGCTCCAACGCCCCAAAGGGGTCTTATAGAATCATCTGGGTCCTGCTTCAATAGTGAAAAGGAAGGTCATTGAGCTAAAGCCTGCCAGACTTACATGCCTTTGCTGTGAGGAAAAAGGGACACTGGAAGGTAGGCTTCCCCTCACTCCTCTAAGGGAGGGTTCAGTCTCTTCCAGCCCTGCTCCAGCCACCTATGACCTAACCTTGCCCAGAATGCTGTGGTTTGCTACTGAAGGCTGAAGGTGCCCAGGGCCATCAGCCCCATCTACGACACTGTGGACGAGTCTAGGGTATTTCTTCCAAGAAGCAGGTAAACTGATCTCATTTGCACAAGAGCCACTTAACTATGTCTTGCCTGAATAGTCAGGTTTTTTATTCTTCCCTCAAAGATCTCTGTTGTGGATGTTGATAGTCCTATTTTTTGCTGCTTTGTTCAATATATAGTGTTTCCTTTATTCCTCCTACCTCATTGCCCCACTCATATTTCAGGCTGGGACCTACTCCTAATTCAGAGCTCTCTCTCCCCCTTTTGCCAACTTCTATTGTGAATTTACCTTTGCCACCCAGCTTAGTGTATCCCAAGGTTCTCTTTACCACGCCACAGTCGCAGAGCTCCAGGGAAAAGCACCCTGGTCTCATCTCTCCAGGCAGAGGAGAACAGAGGCTCCATCTCCACACATGCTGCAGATGGCTTTTCCAGTCTACCTGAATCATTACCAGCTAGAAGCAGCGGTCATTGGGACTTGGACGTGAGCTGCAAAGTATAGAATTGTGACAATTCCAGTGCCATGTGGACTTTTCCTGGACTCCTGCTCCTTGTGATAGCCCCTAACAGACTGAACTGGGGTTGGGCTGCATTCACAGGGATTTGGAATGGTGTTGGTGCCAACTTGGACTTGGTGAACATGTTAAGGACACTACTCTTCTATGGGTTCTTGTTGTATTGGCCAAGAGTTTGCTTAAAGACTTTAATCACTGTAAAAAATATATATAGAAGACTGGATAAAGAAGATGTGGCACATATACACTAAGGTATACTACTCAGCCATAAGAAATAATGACACTGGATCATTTACAACAAAATTAAGGGATCCTGATAACATTATACGGAGTGAAATTAGTAAATCAGAAAAAACCAATGCATGATTCCATACATTGGTGGGACATAAAAACAAGACTAAGAGACATGGACAAGAGTGTGGTGGTTATGGGGGGGAGGGAAGGAGGGGCACAAAGAAAACTAGATAGAAGGTGGCGGAGGACAATCTGACTTTGGGTGATGGGTATGCAACATAATTGAATGACAAGATAACCTGGACATATTTTCTTTGAATATATGTACCCTGATTTATTGATGTCACCCCATTAAAATTAATAAAAATTTATTTATAAAAAATGTAAAATACATGTATGATATTTCATTAAAACTAAGTATGCAGAATTATTTACATTGACAAAGTGATGAAAACAAAAATAGACCATGTAAGTAATTTTGAGATAGTGTCCATTTATTTTGGTGTCACAGCTCTATATATATATTAAATAGTATATATTTGGCCAGGGAAATAAAAAAAAAAGACCAATTGCATGGGACAGCTTGCTATATGAACAACAAACCAAGATCTTTAAGTACTGCTTTGAGATGCTTAATTTAACTGGATAGATGATAGCTTCCAAAACTCAACTCAGATACCAAGGCTTAGCATAAATTTCTCCTGTATATTCTTTTTAGTTCACTGATCCCCAATTCCTGAATTAAACAGATGATATTTGTTATTTATTTGTTGATACATTCACTCAGCTGTCAAATGAACTGTTTGCTTCCTTGTGAAGGTCAGAGTCTTCATAAGCACCCATCTGCCAAGTGTAACCTGACACATTTAAAAATTGGTATGCACAGTAAAACCAATTTCACATTATTAACATTTTTCATTTTCATTTAATTTCCCTTGACAGCTCACCCTCATATTCACAATGTTTCCTTCATTTCACTAATAAGCTAAAGTCAGCTCTCACATTTATTTTACTTCTTTCAGAACTGGATGCATTTGGCAATACCAACCATTTAAATGAGCCAGTGTTTAATTTGGAATAAGTTTTGAAAACATTTCTCTGTTCTCCCTATGGCACATAAAGCCACTAGTACTGAGCTCTTTCAGGAAAAGCAGACATGAAAGTTAAAACAAATTACAAGGGCCAAGAGTTGCCAGCCATCTCTGGCTCTAGCAAGTCAGAACCTGATCAGAGGAGGTCACAATCTCTAAACAGTGAGCCATGCATGAGTTTCACTGGAAAGAAATCAGATAACCAGTCTTCCTCAAAACATACTAGGCACAGTATGAAACGGCGTATTTAAGGTGCCTGTATTTTTCTGTAATACAAACTATAAAAAGAAAAGATCAAAAATCTTCTTGACTGGGGGAAGCAAAACAGTGTAAGAAAAAAGGGGCATGCTTCTGGTTTTTTCTTTTTTTGGATGGTGAGGGAAGAAGAGAATATAAAACAGAATTTTCTATTGTAACCACATATGGGTTCTAGGAATTGAAAAGAAAATGCCTGAAGTATAATTCAAGATTTGGTAAATAAATAAAGGCAGTAATTTCCAGTTAAAGACAACAAAATGAGTATATGTTCTTTGCTCCCTACAAAAAGAAATAAAATTTAAAGTATACAAGAAATAAGTATAAACCCCCAAAGAGGAAGAAAGAGGATATCAGATATTAACAAAACTGTATACTATGCTAAGTAGATGAACGATAGTAAGTAACTCAGCAAATGAAGAAAATTGCAACCTGCGTGCCTGCACAGGGCAATGCTCACAATGTCAGCCTAGTCACCCTGCCAATCAATGGCTTTCATCTCCCCAAGTGCATAAACTAAGGCAAATCCTCTCCCATACCGAACAGCAAACTACAGCATCAATTTAGTTAGTCCACAGTTACTACTAGATACAAATAAAACAATACCCTGACTTCTATTTCTTATTGTGAACTAGTTTGTCCCAAGCCAATGAAAAAAGTTAGCATTAAGTACTTATACAGATTTTCCTTAATTACTTACACAGTAATAGTTTAATCATAGTTTGTTTTTGTTGTGGTGGTTTGTCGTGAGAACACCCTGACTACACTCACCCACTAAATGATGTCATTTGTGCTGCCTTGAAGCATGGTACATTCCTCAACCCTCTCTGTCTCTGGGAACCAGTACCTCTGTCTTGTCTAATTTAATTGAGCAAGATAACTTCTTTTGTTTCTCTGGGCCCAGTACTCACAGCCTCAACTTAGCAGTTTCAGGATGGTTCTCCCTCCTCAGCACTACTGCACATTCCAAAACAATTAAATGAGAATATATTATGAGTTTTTAAATATTAGTAAGTTTAAAATTCCCTTTTTTTTCCGGCAACTCTAAGATATAAAAAGGGAATTCCTCTTACTATATTTTGTTACCCATAGTTTGGCTATAAATAAACCAATGCCAAACCTTTAATATCTATGGAAATCAATATTTGTAATTCTGCAATGATAGAACTAGATTCTAGAAAAAGGCTGAGAGTCAACTAGATAAGTGAAAGGTGCATTTAAGTTTGTGTGTGTGTGTGTGTGTGTGTGTGTGTGTGTGTAAGCACACACATGTGCACAGGTTAGGAAGCAAGGAGGAGAAAAGGTTCACATATCTCCTAGACAAATTTGGTAAAACAATAGAAACATAAATAAAAAATAAATTTTAAATGATTCCAAAAGAAAAAATCATGGTATGTAAAGAATGCAGGTAGTTCTCATCAAAAGACAAAACATGAACCATAAGCGCTGTTTCCTTGATAGTTAAAATCTTACAAAGAAATAGCCAAGTATCTTAAGTGGGAAGAAAAGAGACATAAGATTGAATTGAATTTCTGTCACAAGTAATCTGTTCAACCACAGGTATGTTCCTGGTGATCGCTGGCCAAGATATTAACAATTGTTTTTAAGAGAGAGAGAGAGAAAAGTGAGGCTCTTACATCAAGGAGAACAAATGACAGTGTTTATTGACAATGATAAAATTCGAGCTTTCAAGAGAAAAGGAGATTTTTACAAAACTTTTATCTACTGTGTATTGGACAGCTTCCCGATATTTAAAGACTTCTTTAATGAGAACAATGTAATATTAACAAATGTGCAATTTGTTTTGATATTATAAAATGAAATTGGTCACCTAATATTAGAAATATCTACATAACTCAGAGAGCAAATATTTTCCAAATAAACAAAGCATGAAGCTTATTTAACAATAAGAAACTTATTTAAAAAATAATACAAAAGAGGTCTTTTCAGAGTACAAGATAGACCAATGGATTTTATTACAAAGAACAAAAGATTCACTGATGTGGTTTCACTTTCTACATTGCAACTAATCTTTAAGAAATTATCAGTGGTTGAAGTGCAGCGCAGTATCAAAGAATATCCACAATTATTGAATAGAGCTATTACAATACTACTTCTTCCCAGTATAAATCTGGGAGGCCAGCCTGACCTGTGGTGATACCATGGATAAAGCATCAACCTGGAACACTGAGGTCGCTGGTTCAAAACCTTAGGCTTGCCCGGTCAAGGCACATCTGAGAAGCAACTACTATGAGTTGATGCTTCCTGCCCCCCATCTTCTCTCTCTCTCCTCTCTTTAAAAAAAAAAAAATCCGGAAAGCAAGATTTCCTTCATATATTGATTATTTACTCAAAGAAACATGTTGCGGGAGGCGGGCGCGAGGACTGAGACGCGGGTGACTGTTAGAAGTCAGCGGGGCGGGCCCTATGTGAGTCACCTGGGAACTCCTGGATCAAGCATCCGGCAGGATTAGAACCACCAGTGGAAGGATTAGAACTGGGCGCCATCCGACTCATTTTTCCACGAGGAAGTTGATGCTCAGTGAGGCCGAGGGACGGAGAGTGACCGGCACAGTTCAACAGATACTGGACACCCACTCTCTGCCAGACACCACATGAAGTCTTGAGGATACAAAGACAAATAAACAAGGTTCTGGACTTCAAGCGGCTTAGAGAATGGTTAATGGAAACAAGACACAATTGATTCAGAAGACATCCCAGATTTGCCCCGTGAGTTGCTGTCACTTCTGTTAGAACTTGGTGTTTTCCTACTGCCTGTCACCGGGACCTTCTCTCAGAGCTGCTGGGAGAGAGAAGATGGCAGCGGAGTAGGCGGATGCACAGACACCCAGCTCTCAACACCAAACTGGAATACATATCAATTTATAAAAAATCAGCATGAAAAACCAACACTGAACTGCAAGAACAGCTCTCAAAAACCAAGGAGCAAAGAGGAAGCCACAATAATCCTGGTAAGGAGTGCCTGAATCTCCTCTCCTTACAGGAAGGGAAGGAGGGGGGTGAGGCTGAGAGCCCAGAGAGGATTTCACAGAGGAAAAAGAGCAGAAACTACTGCTCACAGCCACTTACCTGGCGACCAAGGAGCAAGGTGGGTTGAAAAGACCAGCTTATCTCCCAAGTGGAAAAGACAGGGAGAGGGACAGACTGTGAGGGGCTAAGGTATGCAAGAAACAAAATAAAAAAGCTGACTCATTCGTGCTGGAGGCGGCCATAGCTGGGGGAGGGACTGAACCTTTCACAAAACAGAGCTGAAGTGCTTCCGGATCAGAGATCTCCGGACATCTATCCAGCTCCAATCAGCACAACAAGACACAGCTGAAAACAAGAAGTGGGGAGGAGGGGCAGTAACTCAGGTCTCCATGGAGATCTGAGATACACCTCCCCCTACTGAAGCTGAGAGAAAAAACCCTGCCCCCAGTGAGATTAGTTGGAGGAAGAGACCTTCAGCGTCTCAGGTTACACCCACAGCATTCCTGGATACAGTTTCAAGGAAGCCCCCTGCTGAGATCAGTTAACAAGACTATCACCTGTTAAGAAAACAAACAAATCAAGACTTCAAAGCTGCCCAAATCCAAAAGTGGATTACAAATAATAGCTGATACCAACCCACGAAGACCTAAAAATAACACAACTGAAAACTGGAGGCAGAAAACACCAAGCCTAGACTCAATCAACTCTACAAATAAAAAAAAAAAAGATGAGAAAACAAAGGAGTGCAATCCAAATGAAACCACAAGAGACACTTTCGAGAGATGAACTGAGTGATATGGAAATAATCAAACTTCCAGATGCGGAGTTCAAAATAATGATTGTAAGGATGCTTAGGGATCTTAGAACAACAATGGAGGGGGAGTTTGAAAACCTAAATAAAGAAATAGCAAGTATAAAAAAGAATCAGTTGGAGACGACAAATACAATATCAGAAATAAAGACCACAATGGAAGGAATTAAAAACAGGATAGATAGAGCAGAGGATCGAATCAGCGAGTTAGAAGACAACTGGAATGAAGGCATGAAAGCAGAGAAGAAAAGAGAAAAGAGACTCAAAAAGTCAGAGGAAACAGAGAGCTCTGTGACAACATGAAGAGAAATAACATCCGCATCATAGGGGTTCCTGAAGAAGAAGAAAAAGAACAAGGGATAGAGACTTTGTTCAATCATATCATAGCTGAAAACTTCCCTAAATTAATGCAAGAGAAACTCTCACAAATCCAAGAAGCACAGAGGACTCCATTAAAGAGAAACCCAAAGAAACCTACACCAAGACACATCATAATTAAAATACCAAAGCTAAGCAATAAAGAGAAAATATTAAAAGCTGCAAGAGAAAAAAAAGTTATCACCTACAAAGGAACCCCCATAAGGATGACATCTGACTTCTCAACAGAAACACTTGAGGCCAGAAGGGAATGGCAAGAAATATTCAAAGTAATGCAGAACAAGAACCTACAACCAAGACTACTTTATCCAGCAAGGCTATCGTTTAAAATTGAAGGAGAAATAAAAAGCTTCCCAGACAAAAAACAACTCAAGGAATTCATTACAACCAAACCAATGCTGCAGGAAATATTAAGGGGCCTGGTGTAAACAGATAAAGTGGGAAAAGAATACAGAAAAAAAGAAAAAGAAAAAGGAATACACCTTTAAAGAAGAAAATGGCAATAAACAACTACATATCAATAATAACCTTAAATGTAAATGGATTAAATGACCCAATCAAAAGACATAGGGTAGCTGCGTGGATAAGAAAACAGGACCCATACATATGTTGTCTACAAGAGACACACCTTAGAACAAAAGACACACACAGATTGAAGGTAAAAGGATGGAAAAAAATGTTTCATGCAAACGGAAATGAAAAAAAAGCTGGGGTAGCAATACTTATATCAGACAAATTGGACTTTAAAACAAAGGATATAGTAAGAGATAAAGAAGGCCACTACATAATGATAAAGGGAGTAATCCAACAGGAAGATATAACTATTATAAATATCTATGCACCTAATATAGGAGCACCCAAATATATAAAACAGACTTTGATGGATTTAAAGGGCGAGATCAACAGCAATACTATAATAGTAGGGGATTTCAATACCCCACTAACATCACTAGATAGATCCTCAAGAAAGAAAATTAACAAAGAAACAGCAGACTTATTGGAAACACTAGATCAACTCGATTTAATAGATATCTTCAGAACCTTTCACCCTAAAGCAGCAGAATATACATTCTTTTCAAGTGCTCATAGTACATTCTCTAGGATAGACCACATGTTAGGGCACAAAAGTGCTCTCAACAAATTTAAGAAGACTGAAATCATATCAAGCACTTTCTCCGATCACAACGGCATGAAACTAGAAATGAATCACAGCAGAAAAGCTCAAAAATTCTCAAACACTTGGAAACTAAATAGCAGGGTGTTAAATAATGAATGGATTAAGAATGAGATCAAAGAAGAAATAAAGAAATTCCTAGAAACGAATGACAATGAGCATACAACAACTCAAAATTTATGGGACACAGCGAAAGCAGTGCTGAGAGGGAAGTTCATAGCACTACAGGCACACTTTCAGAAGCTAGAAAAAGCTCAAATAAACAACTTAACCCTGCATCTAAAAGAATTAGAAAAAGAACAGCAAGTAAAGCCCAAATGTAGTAGAAGGAAGGAAATAATAAAGATCAGAGCAGAAATAAATGACATAGAGGCTAAAGAAACAATACAGAGGATCAATGAAACTAGGAGCTGGTTCTTTGAAAAGGTAAACAAGATTGATGCACCTTTAAGTAGACTCACCAAGAAAAAGAGAGAGAGGACTCAAATAAATAAAATTAGAAATGAGAGAGGAGAAATAACAACTGACACAACAGAAATACAAAATATTTTAAGAAAATACTATGAAGAACTGTATGCCAAAAAACTAGACAACCTAGATGAAATGGACAAATTCCTTGAAACGTACAATCTTCCAAAAATCAATCTGGAAGAATCAGAAAACTTAAACAGACCAATTACACCAAAGGAGATCGAAACAGTTATCAAAAAACTCCCAACAAAGAAAAGTCCCGGGCCCGATGGCTTCACAACGGAATTCTACCAAATATTCAAAGAAGAACTAACTCCTATCCTTCTCAAACTATTTCAAAAAATTCAAGAGGAAGGAAGACTTCCAAACTCCTTTTATGAGGCGAGCATAATTCTGATTCCAAAACCAGGCAAAGACCACACAAAGAAAGAAAATTATAGGCCAATATCTCTGATGAATATAGATGCTAAAATCCTCAACAAAATATTAGCAAACCGGATCCAACAATATATGGAAAAAATCATACACCATGATCAAGTGGGATTTATTCTGGGGAGGCAAGGCTGGTACAATATTCGTAAATCAATCAATGTGATTCATCACATAAACAAAAAGAAGGAGAAAAACCATATGATAATTTCAATAGATGCAGAAAAAGCATTTGATAAAATCCAGCACCCATTCATGATCAAAACTCTCAGCAAAGTGGGAATACAGGGAACATACCTCAACATGATAAAAGCCATCTATGACAAACCCACAGCCAACATCATACTCAATGGGCAAAACTTAAAAGCAATACCCTTAAGATCAGGAACAAGGCAGGGGTGCCCCCTTTCACCACTCTTATTTAACATAGTCCTGGAAGTCCTAGCCACAGCAATCAGACAAGAAGAAGAAATAAAAGGCATTCAAGTTGGAAAAGAAGAAGTAAAACTATCATTATTTGCAGATGATATGATATTGTATATAGAAAACCCTAAAATCTCAGTCGAAAAACTACTGGACCTGATAAATAAATTCAGCAAAGTGGCAGGATATAAAATCAATACTCAGAAATCAGAAGCATTTTTATACACCAACAATGAACAGTCAGAAAGAGAAATTAAGGAAACAATCCCCTTCACAATTACAACCAAAAAAATAAAGTACCTAGGAGTAAACTTAACCAAGGAGACTAAAGACTTGTACTCGGAAAATTACAAAACATTGATAAAAGAAATCAAGGAAGATACTAACAAGTGGAAGCATATACCGTGCTCATGGTTAGGAAGAATAAACATCATTAAAATGTCTATATTACCCAAAGCAATTTATAAATTCAATGCAATACCAATTAAAATACCAATGACATACTTCAAAGATATAGAACACATAGTCCAAAAATTTATATGGAACCAAAAAAGGACACGAATAGCCTCAGCAATCTTAAAAAAGAAGAATAAAGTGGGAGGTATCACACTTCCTGATATCAAGTTATACTACAAGGCCATTGTACTCAAAACAGCCTGGTACTGGCATAAGAACAGGCATATAGATCAATGGAATAGAACAGAGAACCCAGAAATAAACCCACAGTTCTATGGACAACTGATATTTGACAAAGGAGGTAAGGAAATACAATGGAGTAAAGACAGCCTCTTTAACAAATGGTGTTGGGAAAATTGGACAGCTACCTGCAAAAAAATGAAACTAGATCACCAGCTTACACCACTCACAAAAATAAACTCAAAATGGATAAAAGACTTGAATGTAGGCCGTGAAACCATAAGCACCTTAGAAGAAAACATAGGCAGTAAGCTCTCCGACATCTCTTGGAGCAATATATTTGCTGATTTATCTCCACGGGGAAGTGAAATAAAAGACAGGATAAACAAATGGGACTATATCAAACTAAAAAGCTTTTGCACAGCTAAAGACAACAAGAACAGAATAAAAAGACAAACTACACAATGGGAGAACATATTTGACAATACGTCTGATAAGGGGTTAATAACCAAAATTTATAAAGAACTTGTAAAACTCAACACCAGGAAGACAAACAACCCAATCCAAAAATGGGCAAAAGAGATGAATAGACACTTCTCCAAAGAGGACATACAGATGGCCAATAGGCATATGAAAAAATGCTCAACATCACTAATCATTAGAGAAATGCAAATTAAAATCACAATGAGATATCACCTTACACCAGTCAGAATGGCGCTTATCAACAAAACAACACAGAATAAGTGCTGGCGAGGATGTGGAGAAAAGGGGACCCTCCTGCACTGCTGGTGGGAATGCAGACTGGTGCAGCCACTGTGGAAAACAGTATGGAGATTCCTCAAAAAACTGAAAATCGAACCGCCTTTTGACCCAGCTATCCCACTTTTAGGAATATACCCCAAGGACACCATAGAACGGCTCGAAAAGGAGAAATGCACCCGCATGTTTGTGGCAGCATTGTTCACAATAGCGAAGATCTGGAAACAGCCCAAGTGTCCGTCAGAGGACGAGTGGATTAAAAAACTTTGGTACATATATACTATGGAATACTACTCAGCCATAAGAAATGATGACATCGGATCATTTACAATAACATGGATGGACCTTGATAACATTATACGGAGTGAAATAAGTAAATCAGAAAAAAAACTGAGATGAATCCATACATAGAAGGGACATAAAAACGAGACTCAGAGACATGAACAAGAATGTGATGGCAACGGGGGGGGGGGGGTTGGGGGGGGGGGGAGGGGGTGAAGAAGGAGAGAGGGGTTAGGGGAGGGGAGGGGCACAAAGAAAACCAGATAGAAGGTGACAGAAGACAATTTAACTTTGCGGGAGGGGTATACAGCACAATCAAATGTCAAAATAATCTAGAGATATTTTCTCTCAACATATGTACCCTGATTTATCAATGTCACTGCATTAAATTTAATAAAAAAATATTAATATTAAAAAAAAAAACCCAAAGAACTGTACAACACAAAGAGAACCCTAATGTAAACTATGGACTTCAGTTAATAATAATAATGTATGAATATTGGTTCATCAATTATAATAAATGTCCCATATTAACACAAGATGTCAACAGCAGGGGAAGCCATGGGGGAGGGGGGACAAAGGCATGTGGAAACTCTGTACCACCTTCTCAATTTTCTGTAAACCTAAAACTGCCCTATAAATAAAATCAATTAATTTAAAAAAAAAAAAAAAACATGTTGCAAATATTACACTCAGAAACAGTTATAAGAATCCAGCTGTCTTCAATTCTATTTAGCCATATGTTAAAGAGATTTGCAATTTTCTCACTAATATTTTTTAAATTTTGGAAAATAGCACTTTTTTATATTAAAAAACATGTTAGGATGTAAACAGTTTGCTAATATTTTAAATTATTATAACAATTTCTCAGTGGTGATTTCTAATAGAGTAAATATCAATTGATAAAAAAAAACCCACAGAAATAAGAGCTCTTTAGGACACACCAGTAATTCTTGCAAGTGTTAAAGGTTCCTTCTCCTATGACCACAAAGTTTGATAATCACCAGTTTAAACCATTCCTACTTTTCAAAACCACCTCCCTTCTTTTTCTATTCACCAGCTTCAATAACTTGTTAGGACAAAGAATCTACATTCAGATTGTTAACATTCAAATTGTATTCCATAGAGTTGCACATATAACCCAACTGCATTACAATCTAATTCCCAACACTTAACTGAAAGTTCCCAGATCTCAATAAAATGAAACCACGGGTATACACAAACACCCAATTCAGGACAAACTAAATGAAGAATAACAAGTGAAAGTTTACCCTTATTGGTTGGTATGAGAACTCCCAATCCCAAATATTACGCTCAAACAAGCCTGGGATCGATACCTCTAGTACAAAACAGGTAGAAAGGAACACACCTGCAAACTAGACCACACAGAATTTCCACAGGGAAAGGCGGCCTGAAGATAACTTCAGAATCCAAAATTATAAAAACACAAAAAAATGGGACATTATAAAAAAGAGTAGCCATACACAACACATAGTGGTTTATATTTCCAAGAAATTTAAATAAGAGAATTATGTGACACATATTCAAATATTTAAGTTAAAATTCATTAAAGATTTTAGGGGAAAAAATTTTTATGTGAAAGAATAAGATATTTTTTAGGGAAAATTAGAAAAGAATCAAATTTAACTTACTGAAATGAAAAATGGGCACTGAAATTAAAACCTTAGAGGTTTGGCTAAATAGTAAATTAGATACAGACAAAGACAGTAGAGATTAATTGTAAGATAAATAAATCTGAGAAATTAAACAGAAGGCACCGAGAGATAGAGGGATGGAAAATATGAAAAGCTACACATTATTTTACTTCTTTCTGAGAAAAACCGCTCAGTTCTGTGGGGCATATAAAGAAAAACAAAACAGTTCTGCCCTTGTAAATCTATAATCTAGTGGAGGAGAAAGTAGGAACAAAATGACAATATACAATTCAAACTATAACTATAGAGACATGAATTATTACATTGCGGAAAATACCCAATTCAAAATCATTTTTAAAAGTGATATGGCATTAATCAAATTTAAATAAGGTTTTGCTGAAGTTAGGA